>NC_059555.1:5505441-5814301 GCF_905220415.1 Colias croceus
GGTGGAAAAAGAGGATAAATGCAAATATTAATTAAAGCTTGGTTTCACAGTGTATACTTGGTTTACCGATTTTTCCCCTAATAACTATAATATTTAGGTAGTAATAGTATTGTTTCAATAGTAAGATTGTTATTTTACTAAAGCAAGTACAAGTAAGGTTATTTTTTTTCTATTTACGCATCTAGAGCGCATGTGTAAACTCCTAAACGATCTACGCATGCGTGTTTCAGAAAAAGATGGCGGCAAGACCCCAGCTCGATTCATTGTAGCGTGTTATTCGCTATTCAAATTAAAATTCTGGCAACCAATAAATAGACAAACAATAAACGAAGAAAATATTCGAAAAAGGAATCTGTGGAACATTCGTTTGTTTGGACTCTTTTGAAATTTAATAATTGTGTTGACAGATAAGTGGCAATTATCAAAGATGAGTGACTGCATGTTCTTACATGATTTAACACTGTTTTAATTATCCAGTTAACTATGAAGGGGATTATAATTAAAATGATCTGAGTGAACTAATCATAATGGAGGATTTGAAAGGATTTGAAAATGGGATTTGAACCACTGTTTGTAGAAAATAAAAAGGTTGGGCTCAAACATCAGTGACGAGGTAAGAGAAGTAAAAATAGAAAATATAATGTAGATATATTTCCAGTAGGTATTATAGTAGCTTGTGTCCGTAGAAATGTGAAAACAATAATATTATGATAATTCGTATTTATGTTTTGCTATTTATTTACACGTGCGTATGTCATTAATTATTTTGCCGGTTTTTCTTATTCTAGAGCTCCTCCTATATTAGTATAAAATTTTCAGCAATTTTTTGTTCATTTAAGTACGGCTTTGTACCAGTATTTTAATAGATTACTATTATATTCAACGTTTATGTTTTGGTATGAAATTTTCATAAGCCTTTGGGTGGTTCCTTGCTGTACAATGAGTTGTATGGCGCAGTTATTATTTCACATTGTCATTCTGTTTTCTCAGGGCTCCATTGATCGTTCCCTAGGTATTTAAGTTATTTGACTATGACTCCTAGTTGCAAGGACCGCCTAATTTATTTGGGGTAGTAATATATTTGAATTCAAATAAAACGATATATGAACATCGGTAAAGCCGTTTCGGAGGAGTTGGTTACAAATATTGTGAGAGAGAATTTAATGTATATTGTACCTCGACTTGTCTTTTGAATGAAACTAAGCACAGATACCCTCCAATCATGATAACACTAGTTGGAACCTATGCTGTTATTGGCGTGGTAATTGTAATGCTTATTTAGATTATAATCATCTCTGTAACTATCAAACTTAAATGTATAATAGATACAATCAGCTGTTTTTGTGTGATAGAGCAACACACATCCATACATTCTCACAAACCGGCCGGTTGGCATGGTTGGTAGTGACCCTGCCTTCCAAGTCACTGGTCGTGAGTTCGATTCCCACGCGGGGCAACTATTTGTGTGATGAACATAGATGTTTGCTCTGTGTCTGGGTGTTAATTATCTAAGCCCGGCATTCACTACACGCACCGCGAGCCGAGCCCCGAGCCGTACCAATCCGTGGACAAATCCGTCATCGCCCACACACTACACGAGCGCCGAGTTGCAGTCCAGTCGACTGTGAACTTTGGTGAGCCTTGCACGTATCTATCCTACCACGAAAAAAAGCTCTCTGGCTCTAGTAGTCGGTACAATGCTTTTAACGCAGAAAAAAAAGCGCGTGTGGGCAAAGGAATAGCTGAAACAACGAAGAAAAAAAACAACGAACGAACTAGAACTCCACATTTTTGTTTAACTTTTTTCAATTAAAATAATATGTTTATAATAATAATGACCGATACGAGTAATTTTTATATTTGATTTTACTAATAAACCATTCTTAACATAATAAACCTTTTCTGACTTAAAGAACCGAACTGAACCTTTTTTCTTTTTAAATATCAACTTACTAGAGACGTTACTCTAAAAATCGAAATCTGTTATCTAGAATCCACCATAAATAAATAAATGCGTTGTGATTTATGAATTCTTTTAATCCATACCTACTAATATTATAAATGCGAAAGTAACTCTGTCTGTCTGTCTGTTACTCAATCACGCCTTAACTACTGAAGCAATTTACATGCAATTTGGTATAGAGATATTTTGATACCCGAGAAAGGAGGCTACTTTTTATCCCGGCAATCCCACGGGAACGGGAACTATGCGGGTTTTTCTTTGACTGCGCGGGCGAAGCTGCTGGTGGAAAGCTAGTTATTTATAAAATTTATTTTGTATATGGCGAATGACTGACAAGTTCACCGACAAATCCGCGCGCGCACACACACGTACGGATTTGTCCGGCGCGGCTCGGGTGCGGCGCGGCGCTCGCGTCTCCAGACGGCGAGCGCCGCGCCGAGCCGCGAGCCGCGCCCAACTACACATACACACGCAGATTGGTCCGCGGACTTGTAGCCAGCTACAAATCCAGCGGATGGGTGCGCCTGTGAATGGTACCCATAAAAGTATTTATTTAAAATTATATAATTATGTATGTTTATCAGCCATCTGGTTTCCATTACACAAGCGAAAGCTTAGTATGGGATCAGATCGCGCCGTGTGAGAAAATAGTCCCGAAATATTTATTTAAACTTTCGCTATTATAACCTGTAGAAAGTAGAATTTGTGCAATCAATGTTCCATTTCTATTGTAATTAGGCATATCACCAATACGTACAAGAATTTTGGTAGCATATAAGATACTAGTCATGAAAATCTGTATGTAGAGAAATTTTAAAGTAAACAAATAAACATTTATTAGAAGAATAAATAGAATAAATACGAAACACAAGTATATAATATAAAACATACTTATGTATGAGTAATATACCGTATATATATAAATATACCGAGTACTTTAAATGGTAAGGAAAACATCGCGAGAAAACCAACATGTCGAAAAACCAAAACATCGACGACGGTATCTGTCAACCCGCAATTGGACAGTATGGTGGAATCTCATAGGACGCTCGTGTCCCTGCAGTGGGAAAGCATATGGGCTGATGATGATACTTATGTATAGAAATAGAAATGGACGAGTCTCAGCTGATGCTGTTATTAAGTAGGTAGCAGAGAGCATCATGACTTAAGAGGTGTCAGCTCCTTAATTTTGTAAACGAAAATTAGTTATTTCAACAATTATGTTCTTATTTAATCGGTAGAAAATAGTTCATTATAATACATTCGAATATATCCAACTTCTGAAGGCACAAATAGCAAGACTACATTCGGTTTCAATAACAAAATAAACATTGCAATTTGCAGTCGAGCTTTTTAGTTTTCCTTTGAAGAATAAACTTTGGATAAAATGTTGTTATAAAACTTCGGTTTCTATATTATCTGTGGCAGAAACGTTTCAAACTTTGAACCGATATCAATTCTCATGTGAAAGTTCAGATAGCTCGTTATATTTCAACAAAAAAATATTCTACAATTTACTAGAAATGTCAGATATACTTACATTTCTATGTATATGTAATTCTAATTTAAGTATGGATTTGTACTGATTCAATTGTGATAGAATGAAAAGTAACCGATTATAATTGCTACAATCTAATAGATATGTTTGAGATCACCTTGAACATATTAAGATTTAGATCATCTTAAGTATATTAGAAACAGCAGGCGTATCGGATAAGAGGTCCTTGGGTATATAAAGAGCCAATGAAGATCGATTAGTTAAGATCAGAAAAAAGTCACGTATAATATGCCGTCACGTATCTATTGCTAACACATCTTTTGCTAATTCATAAAATGAGCATTTAACTATTTTAGAAACATTCAGTTTCTAACTCAAACTAAAAGTTATTTACAAGAGCTTTGAGGGAATGTATTGCTATATAAATTTAGTACAATTTTATTGCTCCATAAAATGTCTTTGAATGTTGTCCCGTATATCTGCGATAGAATTTATGGAATGATGAAAAATATGAGAGTACAACGGCGTATGCAAGTATAACGAGCGAACAATAAAAATGGACAGTCAAATGCTCTATTAACTGTGCGAATTGGTCATAAACCGGTCATAAAACAGCTTTGATTACTTTGTAACTATGTAAAACTGGGGATTAGGTGGAATGGTGGAATACTATCACCAAATGTCATTGCTACGGCATTGCTTTTAATAATGATGGGGTTAAATTTTCTATTTGAAGACGTTCTTTCTTAAAATAATAACATTTAAACTGTATTTCCGAATTACTTATTATTCGTCATATAAAACAACTTCTTTATATTGTAACGCAATAAAAATCAAGTAAAAGTTATTCGTTTTCGCTTTTCGAGAGAATAGAGACATAGAAGCATAGAACTTATAGATGAATTTTAAAGAAATGGGCCTAATCGTATTATTATAATGTTATGTTTGATTTGTATGTTTTATGTAATGTCACTAATTCATTTTTAACATGTGTTTCAAAGGTATATTCGGTTTGCATTACACTCTACAAGGTTAATTTGTGAAAACAGTAGCATCTTTTATGGCATAAGTTTAAAATTATGTCACGTATTTGCCTGCACGTGTCACGCATGAACTGCCTCCTCATAAGATAGGTGTATCAATATTTAATATTTTGTTTAAAAGAGATATGGAGCATAGTGAAAGTATTCCCCAATTTTATTATCATGAATAATTATTAAATTAGAATTTAGATCATTAGCTGCACCGGCAGACATCATTTTGCCCTATCGTCCCTTTTTCGTGATTTCTCACGTGATCACTCTCTTCATAAGAACTTTTTTGTGATACCTAACAGCTAAGGCAAAGGCTAAATTTTTTTAAGAACAAGTGATAACTGCGTTAAAAACAACCGACTTCAAACTTGCACTTGCAAAATTTACAAATACCTACAGACAAAAATGCTCATAAAATAAAAACTACTGGGCCTATCCGAATAAAATTTTTATGGGACCAATTCGACACCATCCCGCATCGAACAAAAAAAGAATCACGTAAATCGGTTCAGAAACCTCGGAGTAATCGGTGTACATACATAAAAAAAAAAAAAAAAATACCGGCCGAATTGATAACCTCCTCCTTTTTTTTGAAGTCGGTTAAAAAGACGATTAAGAAATGAGACTTATCTGCTCTTGAGTTTTACGCTTAGCAACACATTTGGCGATTAATTCTTATTGCAAATATTTCGAAATTGTAGAGTCAACTGTTTTTGTAATAGATGAAGAATTTACACGGAATTCCAGTCAGTTGAAGCGATATTTAATTGCTTTCCCGTTACTCAAATGGAGCGTAAAATAAATTTGGAAAATTCTTCTCTCAATACTCTTCGCACATGTCAAATAAAGTGAGCGCGGGCAAGATTACCTTTCATCCAATTTCACTACAGTCGATTTCAAGGGTCTTTTCAATTAAAAGCGAAGTTGTTCTAGCAGGAGGCTTGTCAAAGTTAACAGTGCGCCGCGCTGTGTGCATGATTTTATTCGTTGATTTAAAAGTTGTAGTTTTAATACGAATCTGTGATGAAGATTATTTTATCATATTTGTAGCATAAATTCTATCGTACAAACACTCTGAACTTGGCCATAACCTATTTTCCATCCTATAAAAGTCATGACGTTGGATATAGGTCTTATAAATAAACACTAACATTAATAATAATAGCACTTATGCCGTTCAGCTGATGTTGCCCCCTTGTTGCCATTATCGGTAACCTTTTTGGGAGCCCATCGACCGAACTAGCGAGTCACCGTCTGCCATAATTTTCAATTTTTAAGATTGAAAAGGCAGACGTCCATAGTCCCCATAGACCCAATATACCAGTCCATCTAACACCCCCTTCCATAACCCAGTTTTATTCATTTCCATTTTTCTGCAATAGTCCTACATTGGCCGCGGACTGCCCAGGGCTGTATCTCTATAGTGCAGCCATGGGCAGGCTGCGGCTGGTGTCCCACAACACATTAAATTCTCTAAAGGGCCTCTGCGTGTTGGACCTGTGTCCCCACGTAAGCCTTCCAAAGGACCGGGTATCATCCTTACGGCGATACCCGTGTATTATGGATAGCACTTATTATTAAATAGGTCGCTCGGAGAGAGAGAATGCTAGAGAAATACTCAAAATAATATAACAAACACTATACGGAATTGTTTATCAGAAGAACAACTAGATAAGTATATATATAGGCTTAGATGCATGTAACGATGTTCAATTTTAAATGTTAGATATTAACGTGTTTGTTCTATAGAGGTAATATTTAACGTGTTTGTTCTATAGAGGTATATTAGACCAATATAGGCTTGAGGTTTTTCAACCCAAATATGCCACACAGGCTGTCAATTAACGAATTTTACGGAATTCTAAAGCCTCCCATCAATTCATATGCGAATGTATTGCAATACAAAAAAAAAAAGTTTGGAAAATCCAAAAGTGCACGCCTCATAATCTCATCCTTTACAATAAAATTGATTATTTATAAAGGTGTATATAATATAAGTATGTAGATACACTTGTTCTCATGTGCCAATGCTCTTGTACTGTCTCAAGATCTTTCAAGGTGTCACTACTGTTAAATTAGATGGTAATTTAAATTGAAAATTAACAGGCTCGATAGAGCCTGGCGCCAAGTACCGTTCAACACATGTGCGTAGCACGTGTGCGCCAGCTCTTCGAGTCTCTATACCGTAATCAGAACGGTATTTTGAGGTTGTAAAATTTATTTTTTTCCCAAAAATAAAAAGTCGATTTACTATGAAAATATATGAATTCGCGCTTCGCTACAAGTAGTGTCACCTGCTGGACGCAATCCAAAGCATCTCACAGTTGACTTGGTTCACCCCTATTGTATTTTATGTATTTTTTTTATGTATATGGTGTAAATAAAGAATATATATAGATATACTAAAATTATGGAGAACAGTTGATATTTTTTTTTTTTTATTTAATAACAATTAAACCACATCGAATCAGACCCTGAAAAATGAAAGGGTTCTATTCCTGAGCATACTCAAGCGTAAGAGAAAAAAAAAGACTCGATTAGTAAAGTATTTCGGTCGCTATCGTGTTAACAAGAAAATCCTCCGCACATACAGACACACGGACGTCCAAAACAGAACTTTTTTAAACTGTTTTTTAACTAGTTTATATAACAAAAATGACATCAAAAATATCATGAATGTTAAAAAATAGTGTTTTTTCTTAATATGTGTGTGTATGTATTATCTTACAAGTGCAATGTATGATACATAAAGACATTTTAAGTTTGAAAAATCAGATGTTTTGCGCGAAGTGACAGTAGTACCCACCTCAACGCTTCGGCGTGCAATAGTGTCCGGGCGAATTGACGTCTCATCTCTTGAAAGTTTTGATTTTAACTCAAGTCGATAAAGTACTATATTATTAACTTATCTTTTCTTAAAACTATAACTTTCCGTGATATTTCATAGAAATTCTATTGGGTACGCAGGTATATGTATTATGTGATCATTGACGAAAACAGTTCATTGATTTGCTATGACACTAAAAGTGTTTCTATGAGGATAACGTAAATAGTTTAACGTGTTTGTAATATCATCGTTAACATTGATTGTTTAGTTATCATTGCATCTGCATACCTATGCATACCTATTGCATAGTAATATCAGAAAATTGATCGCTTTCAGGAAATCTAATGATTGTTTTCCACAGATATTCTCAATAGACACAACGTCGTAATCACCTTTCTGATTGAAAAAAAAAAAAACTTAAATCACTCGCGAACACATCTAATCCAAACGTAAACAGAATAATTATCAGAATCGCTGAAATAAATTACACAAATCCGGCGTAATCCCTGGCTTCGCAATAAAAGGGACAGAATCTTTTCTCGTTCCACTCGCTTACCTGAACGCGAACCAACGTGACGATACCGAAATCCAATTCCAAGTGTCGCCACCGATAAAGATTTTGCATAAATCAGTGATATAATCCAATATTATCGCGTTTTAGCCTCCCCCCACGCCTAATGTTCCCATTGAAATCTCTATTCCAATTTAAATGACTTATTTCATTACTGCGTACGCCCGAATGGATTCTGAGCGAGATTCGTGGGCATAAATTTTCGAATTGATAATAAAATTTTAGTATGATATTACGTGGATTGTTATTTTCTATCGAGCCTGTTGCGATGAGTCGATAATGTTCTAGGTCTTCGGTTCTTGGTTAATCTGTTTGTTGTAATTGAATAGCTCCTTAATTTCAGGTTTATTATCAATCTTAAGTGGAATTATCAAAATTTATCAAAATTGTCCGCCTTTTGACCGGTTTTTGAAACACAAATATTGTGTTATGAATACCTAATATTTTTTTACAAAGAGGTAAAAGGAATGAATAATAAGGAATAATAATAATAATAATTAATAAGGAATAAAGGGCGTAGGGATGTGACGACCCCATCGCCCACGGTTGGAATATCTATTGTCTATGTGACAATAGATATTCCACCCATGCAGTCAGTCAACCCGCAGGACGCCTTGTGGCGGGGTGTCGGGGAGTAGCGACCCCGCGGGAACCGAGCGCTCCCGGGGGAGGCCCCTGTCTTCATCTCCGGCTTGCCTTCACCGGCCGGTCGGAGTGAAGCCTGACGAGGACAGGACCCCCACCTCTGGCTTGCCTTAACCGGCCGGCCAGAGTGGAGTCGTGAGAGCTTTTAGCTCGAAGGGTGGATGCGAAGCGTAAGTGGCGAGTGGGCACGTGATGCTGGACCCTCAGGGAGCGCGTGATCGTCGTTTAAAGTCCAGGGACGCCTCTCCACCCTTAGCTGCTCACAATATGTTGCCCCCTTGTCGCACTATTGCAGCGACTTATTTCGGGGGCCCATACAGTGAGAGGGCGAGTCACCACCTGCCAACAATTTTTTGCTATATTTTAGTAGAAAGGCAGGTGCCATAGTCTTCCATAGTCCTAAATTCCGGTCCATTAACATCCCTTCCATAGCCCAGTTTATTTTATTTCCTCATCTTGCAATAGTCCTACATCGGCCGCGGACTGCCTAGGGCTGTATCTCTATAGTGCAGTCATGGGCAGGCTGCGGCTGGTGTCCCCCAACACATTAAAAGTCTCAAAGGGCCTCTGCGTGTTGGATCCGTGTCCCCACGTAAGCCTTCCAAAGATCCGGGTACCGTCCTTCTGGTGGTACCCGAGTATTATGGAAATGAGAAACATAATTAATAAGGAATAATAATAATAATAATTAATAAGGAATCTCTAAAACTCCAAATCCAAAGAACAAAACCTCTTGTATCTCTTCAATCGAAAGCATCATTGCTAGTAACTTTCCAGTCAGCATACTATGCTGTAGTATCTTACAAAAAATATTCTTCATTTTTTGAGTCATTTCAAATTTCAATCATGACTGTTTCTGATAAATTTATAATCAGGCACAAAATGAACGTTTTCCCTAACTTCCATAGTCTCAAATTTACCATATAATGCTTCCACTTTCCTGTATTAAAACAACATTATTTTATTACCCTGTATTCTGCGATCGCAGATGCGAGTGAGGTTTTCTCCTATTTTATTTTGTAGCATGAATCGGGTCAAGTGGGTTTTGTGTGGGCTTTATTCTTGTGACTTGCACGATTAAGTGTTAGATGAATATGTTCATCAATGTGGCTTGGCAACTGGAGTACTGTCGAAAGTTCTAGAGACCTATTAATAGCACTTTTTTGATGATACAGGAACTTAGAAAAGAGATCTTGGTGTGCGATAATAATAATTTATCTTTTCTGTACTCAGTTTAAAAAATGGTACCTTCATCATAATATAATAAGGGAAAGTAGGATAGAAGGAGACGATGATTAAAAGGACATGTCCTTTGATGTTTGATTTATCGATGATTTTTGATAATATTTTTGATGGAAAGTATACCACTTTGTATACCACATAGTGACTTGACTCATTAATCATGTTGTGTTATCCTGTAAATGTTTGTCACAATTGTCTTTTTTTTTTGTTATATTATGTACCCTAGCTCTAATTATTGTTGTGACTGATGTTGGATAACCTAAATAAATAAAAATAAAATAAAAAAAATAAAGCAGATGGTGTATATGATAGATGGTTTATTAGGGACAGATTTTCTCGAAAACATCATTTGCGCGCAGGACATTTATGACCTCTTTTTATAGAAATGATCTGTGCAAGGAATCTTGCTTCCATCTTAGTTGTACATTCGATATAATGAGGATGAGTGTAATATATTCAAATAGTTTGCACATTAAGATTTTCATACGGTAAGAAATAATTGGCCCATTTAATTTTATTTCTTTAGTTTGGAAATATTAAGGCATGAATATAAGCGAGTACAAACGTTTAACCAAGGAATAGACATCTCAATTTTGGAATAGAAACATAAAACTTATTTATAAGGAGCTATATAAAAGATCAAACGTAGCTAACGACTAACAAGGTATAATATGAGAAAAGAAAATTGTTTGATCTATATTTTGTTAAAATTATGAGCATCTAGGTAATATTCTATAATAAAAGAAACTGACTTTGTATTGAAAATCTTTGAAAACAATAGTTCAAATTGTAATATATTCTACTCAAAGATAATAAGGTACTTTTGAATTATGATCCAATTTAAACCAAACAATAATAATTATTACTTTAATGACATAAATAGAAATTGATGAAGCAGATATATTAGATCATATTAAAATATATTCATCTGAATTATAATAAATACTTCAAATTTTTTGTAGTACCAAACTTACAATTCCTTACACTTTAACAAGAAGTAGTAAGTACTTAATACGATAGTTAGCGCGGTCGCAATCTTGTTGGAGGAGTTTCTGGAATCTGTTGAACAAAAGTTAGCGATTAGTTGCGTCGCAATCTAACGGGTAAAAACAGGCAAATGTTGGCAAGTTTGTTTTCGGCGTTTATTACTTGGAAGTTCGTGTAAGATATGTTACATACATATCCATATGACTGTTGTACAATATATCTCCAGATGTGGCAATTTTAGTTAAATAGAAACACATGGAGAGAAATAATAATAATAATAATAAGGGCGTAGGGATGTGACGACCCCATCGCCCACGGTTGAAATATCTATGGTCTACGTGACAATAGATATTTCACCCGTGCAGTCAGTCAACCCGCAGGACACCTTGTGGCGGGGTGTCGGGGAGTAGCGACCCCGCGGGAACCGAGTGCTCCCGGGGGAGGCCCCTGTCTTCATCTCCGGCTTGCCTTCACCGGCCGGTCGGAGTGAAGCCTGACGAGGACAGGACCCCCACCTCTGGCTTGCCTTAACCGGCCGGCCAGAGTGGAGTCGCGAGAGCTTTTAGCTCGAAGGGTGGATGCGAAGCGTAAGTGGCGAGTGGGCACGTGATGCTGGACCCTCAGGGAGCGCGTGATCGGAGTTTAAAGTCCAGGGACGCCTCTCCACCCTTAGCTGCTCACAATATGTTGCCCCCTTGTCGCACTATTGCAGCGACTTATTTCGGGGGCCCATACAGTGAGAGGGCGAGTCACCACCTGCCAACAATTTTTTGCTATATCTTAGTAGAAAGGCAGGTGCCATAGTCTTCCATAGTCCTTAATTCCGGTCCATTAACATCCCATTCCATAGCCCAGTTTATTTTGTTTCCTTATCTTGCAATAGTCCTACATCGGCCGCGGACTGCCCAGGGCTGTATCTCTATAGTGCAGTCATGGGCAGGCTGTGGCTGGTGTCCCACAACACAGTAAAGTTCTCGAAAGGGCCTCTGCGTGTTGGATCCGTGTCCCCACGTAAGCCTTCCAAAGGACCGGGTACTTTCCTTATGATGGTACCCGTGTATTATGGAACTGAGATACATAATAATAATAATATTATAGGACATTATTACACAAATCGACCTAGTCCCACAGTAAGCTCAATTAAGGCTTGTGTTATGGGTACTAGGCGACGATAAATATAATATTTAATAAATACATATATAGATAATAACACCCAGACCCAAGAACAAATAATTGAGTTCATCACACAAATATTTGCCCTGACCGGGGATCGAACCCGGGACCGTCGGCTCAGTAGGCAGTTACTTTACCACTGCGCCAACCGCGTCGTCAAAGAAAAAGAGAGTTAAGAGAGAAAATGAATAGCAGAGTTTATTTTGTCTATATCGATTGAAGTTAGCTATTGTTTAAATTATGTAGTAGAATTCGTCCATAAAATCTATAGAAGAAATTTGTATATAGCTTTACAATCTCAACATGTTCATATTTTTAATTAAAAAACGACGCGACGTGTGGCACTCGGGGACTGCCGCGGTAAAGCTATTGCGTGCTATGTCTTCAAGCCACACCTCCGCGTGAGGTTTTTTCGT
This sequence comes from Colias croceus, assembly GCF_905220415.1. Classification (NCBI taxonomy): domain Eukaryota; kingdom Metazoa; phylum Arthropoda; class Insecta; order Lepidoptera; family Pieridae; genus Colias; species Colias croceus. The sequence continues at coordinate 5,517,798 of NC_059555.1, forward strand.
TACGGAATCATTACGATATATATTATAGATAGGATGTATAGATTTCATTACATTTCAAATAATGGTACTCTCAACGTAAGTGCATTCTTAATTACTTAATTATGATAACTTAGATAAAAATGTCTAAAGCCTATGATGATTTTTTATTTATTTTATTTATTCACACACACATCAATTACCTTTACAGGATTAACCCAATGCGGTACTGACTAAAAACTAAAATCCTTATACATATATTAAAACGAATACTTATACTAAAAACTTAAACTTATAAACTTACAATCTACTAAATGGACAAACAATGACAATATACACAATCCAATAATAAAAATACAATCCAATAATAAATACAATCTAAAAAATAATAAATTAATAACAAATAATATAAAGAAGAACCTTTGATAATTCACCCAACTTGCATGTAAATATGTCCACCCTCCCATGGAGGTCATTAAGAACGCGGAGAGCTCGCACCAGAGGAGACTTCGCAAGCAGCTTGGTTCGTGCTTGCGGTACGTAGAGTAGTGGGGGCTTGTGACGCTTCTCAACGTACTTGTCCGGCACATACAGCGAGAGGCATTGGAGTACTCCGGGATTATGTGCAAATCCCCTCAATAACTGTATAAAATATAGCGCAATGGAGAATTCCCGCCGCACCCTCAGTTCATTGTATCCTACCATACCCAAAATGAATAGTGTAGGATACATTAACGGGTAAAAGGGGTACACCCCATATAGCTTTAAATAAAGATATCTAATGTATTTGTTCTGGACCCGCTCTAACATTATATTATATTTTTCTTCGTGGGACGACCAAACAACTGAATTGTGCTCCATGTGACTGCGTATTAACGCGTTGAAGAGAACTTTTATCGTTGTAATATTAGTGAAATCTTTTGTTTGGCGCAAAAGGAACCCAAGGTTTTTGTAAGCCTTTTTACATATGTTTGTGATGTGCTCACGAAATATCAGATCAGGTGTGAAGTAAACTCCTAAATCGCGCACCTTATTCACCCGTTGAATAGGAACGGATCCAAGCGAGTAACTGTAGTTAATACTTTTATTTGCGCGAGTGAAACTAACTACAGAGCATTTAGCTATATTAAAATATAGCTTATTTTGCAGACTCCATTCGAATATATTTAGTAAGTCTCTTTGTAGGCGCTCACAGTCCGCCTCCTCGTTTACTCGGAGAAAAACTTTCAGATCATCAGCAAATAACAGACACTGACTGTACTCCAGGACATCCGGCAAGTCGTTAATCATTAAGACGAACTCCAGGGGACCGAGATTACTGCCTTGACTTACGCCAGATGTCGTGAAATAGGGATCGGACTCACACCTCTTGAAAGAGACATACTGCTGTCGGTCTTGCATATAAGATGCCCAGAATTGCAAGAGTTTCGGTGCGCATCCTACTTCCGCCAACTTCCTCAATAAGACATCATTGTCGACGGTGTCAAATGCTTTTTGGAAGTCCAGGTATACCACGTCCACCTGAACTCCTGCATCCACCGCCGGTACTAAGTACGCCATGAGATTGAGTAAGTTAGTGGAAGTACTACGCGCAGGCCGAAACCCATGCTGTGCATCACAGAGCTGCCCTGATACCTGCTCGTACATCCTGTGCTGTACAGCGGCTTCAAAAACCTTTGCAGGTGTTGATAGTACTGCAACAGGCCTGTAATCTTGAACGCTTGCACTCACTCTACCTTTGGGCACCGGTATCACTCGCGTAATTTTCCATTGCGTTGGGAATGTATTTGCGTTCAAACAGGCATTGTAAATATGCAACAACGGTTCGGCCAGTACTCGAGCACAATCTTTAAAAATAAACGCTGGTATCCCATCCGGACCAGCTGAACGCTTCGGTTTCAAACGCGTTAGCGCCTTCCTTATGTCGGCCACGGTAAGAGCGTTGAGGCTTACGCGCGCGCTGCTGGCTCCGCACTGACTCGCTACCTGCGTATCAAGAAGTGGCCGTTCTTTGTTATACACACTTTTAAAAAAGGCTGCGAATTCATCAGCACACTCAGCATCCGTTAGAGGTATCCCTTCTTTCAAAATAACGTTAGACTTATTTGACGAACCTCGTCTTGACTTTATATACTGCCAAAATTGATTTGGGTCCTTAGTAAATTGATATTGAATTTTTTTATATGTTCTTTATAAGAGTCATCAATGTTTTTTTTTACTATTTTCCTGTATAATGAAAAGTCTCTATAATCACATTCTAACTTGGTTGTTTTATATTTTTTGTGTAGAAAATACTTAGTTTTAATATTGTTTATTAAGTCAACAGTGTACCAATCCGGATAGTGATATTTGGAGTTGGCTATTTTTACTGTTGTTTTAGGAACACATTCCTCTAATATATTGTTTATTATCAGATAAAAATAATTTAAAATATTATCAATATCATGCATCTTATACAGGTCACTCCAATCGACAGACATAATCCTAGAGTATAACGAATTATAGTCGGCTTTGTAAAAGTTCCACTTCGGTCGCAAGTCATGATCTCTAGATTGAACCGGCGAGTGTCTGACGGCGGGCGCGACGGGCGCGACAGAGGCGAGGCTCACGCGCACCGCGAGCGGTGGGTGATACGCGTCCACCGGCACGAGCGCCTCGTCCGCCGCCGACACCCACACCTGCGGCTCCGGCCCCACATCGAAACCCGCGCACAGCACCAAGTCTAACTGACGGCCTAAACTGTTCGGAACGTTATTACATTGGGTGAATTCGCAAAAGTGCATGAAATATTCAAAATAATTTTTAACATTTAGAGGACACGAGAACATATTAAAATCGCCAACAATTATTACTTTCTTATATTTAGTACATAATTCTTCCAGTATTTGAAATAAAAGTAGATAGTCCCGTTCCGGACTATTAGGCGGGATGTATACAACACAACACAAACACAAATAATTATTATTTATAAAAACGTTTGCACAGGCCACTTCGAACTTACAAGAGTCTATAGACACGAAAGGTATACATACTTGTCGCAGCTCGTACCGCGGCGCGGCCACAAGGAGCGCGCCGCCCTGCTTGCGCCCATCAGCCCTGTCGCAGCGCACTATGTGGTATCCCGCCGGGACCAGTTCACAGTCATGTATGGAATCACTGCAGCCAGATTCGGTGATCGCGAACAAATCGGCACTCATCAAACCTAGGTTATTTCTAAACTCCGTTACCTTTGTTCGAAGACCCCTTGCGTTTTGATAATATAGATTAATAGTTCTATTTAGTGGCACTTTTTTTTGTTGATTTTCGAAACCAAGTCCACTCACTAAATTGAAAATTATCTATAGTATCAAAAGAACCAACACACACAAAACGCTCGATAGACATAGCAATTATTTATTTGTACACACTATCAAAACCAGTGCAAATTGAATACGAACCACAAGTGACAATCATTTAAATAAATTTCATTTAATCTGTACACGGGTTCACGAATGTTAATGGACCGGAAGGTTGGAACTAGGGCATGCAGAACCGAGTCCGGTTCCAAGCTTCTGAAACCCGGTTCCAAATCGAGCTCAGAACCGGGTAGAACCGGGTTACCCGGTTCTTTTATAATACCTCGGAAAAAAAACGAAATTAAACAAAAGTTACTGTAAAAGTACCTGATGGGCCTTTTATTTTACGCGGCTTGTGTCGGGTTCATACGCACTATGCGGGTAGCCGCGTTGCGGGTAGCCGTCCGGCTGACCGCAAGCACAATTATGTACGTAATATTCATTTCTATGCGCACTGCGATGCGGCTACCCGCAGACCGCTCCGGTTGCTCGGAGAGCTGCGGCCCGAGTGACGGCCAGCCGGACGGTTGCTATACGCACTGTGCGGTTCAGTCTGCGGCTGCCCGCCATTGAGTGAGTGTGTGCACGTGGTTGCAAAATGCTTGCTCTCATCTCGTGTTTGCAAATAAGGATGCACCCAGTACTTCTTTCTTTGCTTTTCTTTTATACGTAACGTGTGTAAATGTAGTAAATAGCTGCAACTTCTTCCATTTCCATCTTTGAAATGGATCGACATGACCGCAAATCGCAACGGTTCTTCAACCGCACTATGCGGGTAGCCGCATTGCGGGTAGCCGTCCGGCTGGCCGCATTCGCAACCGCATCCTGCGGCCAGCCGGACGGCTACCCGCAATGCGGCTACCCGCATAGTGCGTATGAACCCTTATTTTATTAAATTAATAAAGAAACAAAATTTCAATACTTCTCTTTATTTATCAGTCTTATAAAAGTACCTTGTTATCATAATATCACCTATAAACTTAAACCTTATTCATTAACTGTAAACATGGGCGTAGCCACGGTGGGGCAGGGTGGCGCGTTTGCACCACCCAGGCTTTGACCTGGAAGGTACCTAACTAAATCTAAAAATTGAATTATCCAGGTACTAACTACTAAGCTTAATATCCGTAAGAAAATTCACACTCGATTCTCGAAAGTCGACAGTCGACACAGAAAATGAGATCAAAACATTAGTATTATTTACCTCTACAATGACTGATTAACAAATAATTGTCATACGCCCAGCGACCAAACGGCTGAAGATAGGGACACATTTTGGATCTATTTCGTGATGTGGTAGGTGAACAATAAGGTGTTTTGAATAAGAATAATTCGAATAACGAATTACACACAAAAAAAGAAAATAGCTGAGGCTTCTATGTTACATAAGCTGTAAGAAAAATGAGTGTAGTACAGTTAGTTACCCCACTATTTTATCCAATTTCAATTTTGTTTTAAGTTTCACGTTCTAAAGAACGTGTCACGTGAGTTACAACTCAAAAAAATATGGGCCTTAGAAAAAAAAACTTTCAGAAAATATTACACAGAATAAAGTGAGTGTTATAAAAAAGTTTTCAAGGTAAAGAAGATGCCATCGCAAATGCCATCGCAAATGCGTTCGCAAGCGCGATCGCAAGCGCGTTCGCAAGCGCGTTCGCAAGCGCGTTCGCAAGCGCGTTCGCAAGCGCGTTCGCAAGCGCGTTCGCAAGAGCGTTCGCATGCGCGTTCGCAGGCGCGTTCGCAGGCGCGTTCGCAGGCGCGTTCGCAGGCGCGTTCGCAGGCGCGTTCGCAGGCGCGTTCGCAGGCGCGTTCGCAGGCGCGTTCGCAGGCGCGTTCGCAGGCGCGTTCGCAGGCGCGTTCGCAGGCGCGTTCGCAGGCGCGTTCGCAGGCGCGCTCGCAGGCGCGCTCGCAGGCGCGCTCGCAGGCGCGCTCGCAGGCGCGCTCGCAGGCGCGCTCGCAGGCGCGCTCGCAGGCGCGCTCGCAGGCGCGTTCGCAGGCGCGTTCGCAGGCGCGTTCGCAGGCGCGTTCGCAGGCGCGTTCGCAGGCGCGTTCGCAGGCGCGTTCGCAGGCGCGTTCGCAGGCGCGTTCGCAGGCGCGTTCGCAGGCGCGTTCGCAGGCGCGTTCGCAGGCGCGTTCGCAGGCGCGTTCGCAGGCGCGTTCGCAGGCGCGTTCGCAGGCGCGTTCGCAGGCGCGTTCGCAGGCGCGTTCGCAGGCGCGTTCGCAGGCGCGTTCGTAGGCGCGTTCGCAGGCGCGTTCGCAGGCGCGTTCGCAGGCGCGTTCGCAGGCGCGTTCGCAGGCGCGTTCGCAGGCGCGTTCGCAGGCGCGTTCGCAGGCGCGTTCGCAGGCGCGTTCGCAGGCGCGTTCGCAAGCGCGTACGCAAGCGCACGCGCAAATGCCTACGCAAATGCCTTCGCAAATGCCCTTGCAAATGCCCTCGCAAATGCCCTCGCAAATGCCTTCGCAAATGCCCTCGCAAATGCCTTCGCAAATGCCTTCGCAAATTCCTTCGCAAATGCCTTCGCAAATGCCTTCGCAAATGCCTTCGCAAATGCCTTCGCAAATGCCTTCGCAAATGCCTTCGCAAATGCCTTCGCAAATGCCTTCGCAAATGCCGGCGGCGCAGCCGCCGGCCGTGCCACCGGCATTTGAGGTTCGAAGACCTGGATATGACTTTGGGTACATACAGTTGCTAGTTACATATTATTTTTTGAATTTATATTTTTTGGTTTTTATTGCATTCAAATGCTTTATAAATATAAATTTATAAAGAATAGAAAAAATTCGATCACGAGGCGGGACTTGAACCCGCATCCTTCGCGCCATTCCGGGGCGGATGCCTAACCAACTCAGCCACTCGTGACCCGCCTGAGCAATCGAATTCATTCTATCCTTTCAGTTTTATGTGTCTTAAGGGACACACCGCGCGCCATCTATTGAGATGATTTAACAACCATCTCAACCAATATGAAGCACTTTTCAGTGAATACAATATTGTAACGATGGAACACGACCTTTTCTTGAATTTATATTTTTTGGTTTTTATTGCATTCAAATGCTTTATAAATATAAATTTATAAAGAATAGAAAAAATTCGATCACGAGGCGGGACTTGAACCCGCATCCTTCGCGCCATTCCGGGGCGGATGCCTAACCAACTCAGCCACTCGTGACCCGCCTGAGCAATCGAATTCATTCTATCCTTTCAGTTTTATGTGTCTTAAGGGACACACCGCACCGTATTTTTTTATTGTTGCCCCACCTTGAGCCCATGGCTGTAAACTGTAAAGCAAAAAACCGGCCAAGTGCGAGTCGGACTCGCGCTCCGAACCTATTTTTTATATTGTTGTAACTTTGAAAATATATGTTTCTAGCAATTTTTTATTTATCTGTGTTATAAGACGTTACTTTTACCAAATTTAGAGGCTCTGTGTTCATGAGAAGTACCCTGTCGGTTTAGAGTCCCATGCGAATGTCGAAATTTTCGAAAATTTACAGCATTTACGTCTGTATCTTTTGATGCGTTGGCTTGTGAGTTTGACTTTTTTACAGCATCAAGGGACCGAAGACTTGAGTATTCGATATAAATTTCAGCTTGATACCAAAAACAAAAACATGACAGGATCAATATATTATGAAACCTTAGATCATTAAGTAATGAAATAGCATTTCAAATTCACGACAAATCTAATGAAAATATTTCAGTAGCCTATTTTTTGTCATTTTTGAAGCCTAATTTTTTTTGGTAATACATCCGTAGGAAACTTATAGCATCTAAGGTTACAACCAATCAGAGCCACGCTTGAGGCGTGGCACGAAAATTCGCGATGCACGTGAGTCTGACGTTGCAGCAAAATATAAATAATACTTTATATTTTAATATTTTGGTCGGAACCGGGAGAACCGGGTTTCAAGCTATTCAGACCCGGTTCTCAAGATCTTCAAAAAACCCGGGTTTACCCGGGTTTTTCGGAACCGGGTAAACCCGGGTGCATGCCCTAGTTGGAACACAGATGTAATGTTAGCCGGAACAATCCAACCAAAACTTGCGCGTACTTACCACCGTTAACAATAAAGATATAATACTGCTTTATGTTTTGCAATTCACTGAATGTGTTAAGTTTGTAGACGCAAATACGATAGATGTATGACTTCAGGAAACTTGTACTTGCGAATGTATAATTTAATTTTAATGCGATTTATGGAATACCAGTAATTATTATGTGCCAATGCTAGGTTTAATAATGATATTAAAAACTATATAGGTACGTTCTATATATTCAGGCATAAAAGGGTTTTATTAAATCTTTTATTCCACTCCTAACGTTATGGGAATTCATTTAACTTCAGTAATTTATAAATAAAGTTTCAGAGTCAAATAAATGATCAGGACCTATAATGTTAAAATCTCTGACATCAAAGCGCTATTCACAATTCACAAACATTGGAGATACCTCCTTTGAATTTACGTATTCTTTTCCATTGAAACTCCAGACACGCCTTTTACGAGTCAAGCCGACTTATTTTCTTTTGCTGAATTTCTAATAGTATAAACTGCGAATGCCTTTTATGAAAGGGAAATTTGGAGCCTTTAGTGATTTTTAAATGATATACCAATATGATGGTTTGCTGAAAATGTACCCATTAAATAGTTCTTTTGTTTCAGGTATACTCGAATATTAACCAAGATTGTAAAATGCAATTTCTAGCAATAGACATGCTCTAATTTAATATTACACCAAAGAAATGAGACATGGACAAAACTAAGAAAAAGAACCATTCTAATGGGAAATATAAGAAAAATTCGAAAAGTGATCACTCAGACGACGTTGTAACAACATGCTGCTTCTGTTTGAAAACCAAAAAAAGTAAGAAAAAGAGTCTCATTGCAGGATGTATAACAAATCTTGGAATATTTGCGATACTCTTAATATACACATTGGTAGGGGCTTTTATATTTCTGGCTATCGAAGGTAGCGCTGCCAAAATACATCAAAAAACATTGGCAACGACGTCTTATCAGGCTAATGAAAATAAAAAGCCGTTGCCGATAGCTAAAGTTAATAATAGTATTGCACAAGTGACCGCTGAACTCAGGTCACAAACTGTTGAAAGTATATGGGAGATAACAGTGTCCCTAAACATATTGTACAAAGAAAATTGGACAAGACTCGCTGCTCAAGAAATAGCAAGGTTTCAAGATAAATTAGTTGCTCGAGTGACGGCTGATGTAACGGAACAGTATGGCGGAGCCAGGGTTTTGGAGTCCGCACCTGCGCTTGTCGCAGACGACTACGAATGGAATTTTTCCAAGGCATTTTTGTATTCATTAACTGTCCTGACAACTATAGGTGAGCAATTTTTATTATTTGTTACATAATAGGATAAGTTACTTGTATTTTTTTTCAATATTAGCCTAAGAGGAGGATGATCACATACTAATGATATAATGATTTAAAAAATTTGCACTATTTAAAATATATTATTTGTTTAAGGTTATGGGAGCGTTGCACCAAAGACAGCATTGGGTAAAGTGGTGACAATTGGTTATGCTGTTATAGGAATACCATTAACACTTCTATATTTATCGGTTGTAGGCGCATTGCTGTCTAGATTTGCCCGCAGTATATTTAGCAGGGCTTTATGTTGTTGTATATGTGTCAAATGTGGATATTGTTGTCTCGATGAAAGCACAATTACAAACAAAGATCGCAAGGAGAAAGTGCGGCGACCAGAAGATTTTCGGACACAAACATTGCATCTTCAAGAACCTTATTATGTTCGATCCCCTTCTGGCACAATCATTTCTGCGTCACAAGCTAATAGCCTGAGTACCACATCAATAAAAGATAAACCGGTCGGTTTAAACTTTCTCCGAGATTGTGATTCGATGAGTTGCACGGATACAGACTCGAAAATATCACTTAGAGGATTTTCTATTCTAGCTCCGATTTCATTGTGTCTCGCTGCAATATTTACTTATATATTTTTCGGGGCGCTGGTTTTGTATCAACTGGAAGGCTGGAGTCCAGTAGACGGTGTATACTTTTGTTTCATGAGTCTAAGTACTATTGGATTTGGTCACTTGGCACCTGGAGTAACTCAAAGAAACGGTGCTTCTTCAGGGACTGTTTGGTTTTGTTCTATTTACATCATCACTGGACTTGCGTTGACTGCAATGTGCTTTAACGTCTTACATGATGAAATTGTTCATAGACTGAGACACCATGAAAAGATTATGAAGGCAACTCAAAAAGTTTTGACGCCGGAATTTCTGCAGCGTTCCTGACGGGATGAAAGTGGAAACTTGACTGATGAATCGATGCTTTCTTCAGAAGGGGATATGTTACCAGAAGTTTTACAACACGTTACTAGAACTAATTATAACGGTGGTGCAATTCGTCGCTCTGTGTATACTGTGAAAGAGGAGCCGGAATGAGAAACTTTTCGGTTAATCAAAGGTTTTGATAAACAATTTGATAGTTTTGTTTTAAGACTCTTAGCGAATCGTTTTTGTAAATTGCATTTTATCATTTAAAAGTAATGAGAAGGACTGACGTATAACTATTATTATTAACTAAGCAGATAGTGCCAAACTATTAAATATTATTTATATATTATATATAACAGTATAATAATATTATGTATAAATTGAATATTAATCTCAAAAGTGAGATTGAAGTCTACACGTAAGAATTCACTTAGTAGAAATATTTGTTTTATAATAATTGTGTAAATGATTATGGAATTGAGTTATGTATGTTTTTAGATACTATGGATATTATATTATTGTGTATTAAATAAATTTTTATCTCATCGTCATATAAGAATGTACTTACACTTATTTATTATTAACAGGTTCTTTGGCTATGTAAAGAAGTTATTTTTTTCAATCAAACCTGAATTATTATAGGAATTGATTTAATGTGTTCTTATAAATCTGTTAGTGTAAAAGGGTTAAAATAGATGCGTTAGTTGAGAGCGAGTGTGGTTTTTATTAATTAATGACTAAAGTCATTTTGTGCAATTGAAAGACACGTAAAAATAATAAAACTTTTTAAAAGTGTCATGTGTTCTTTATTTCATTTTCAACATTTATAGGTATTTTTAATAAGCCTTTGCACTCTTTGGTCACGATAATATTTTGTAATATCTTTTAATTTCACATAAAACTATTTTTGTCAATAAGAAAAGATTGAATTATGTAGCTACACATCAATGTAATATTGTGCAAAGACCACACTATGAATATTTGATGAGAAACTTGGAAAATTATAACAGATAATGTTGAGAAAAACATTTTAAATATATTTTCTATTCTCAAGATGCTAAAATACTAAGAGCATAGTAAGATAACGTAAATAGCTGGTAATATTCAAGCCACGATAGTTCTATTCTGCATTCAACTGTATGTAATGTCTTTCTAACTGTTGCTACTTTTGGTTATTGCCTACTTTCTTTAATGTTTAGATATTACTGTAATATTGATTCTGTAGCGTTATACAAGTGGTCTTCAAAAACGAAGACTCAGGAAGAATCCTTTATCTCTTGATAAAAATACAGTAGTAAGTGAAGCAGTTACAGGACCAAATGAACAGGTAAGTTAAAAAGCAGATGAGCAGGAATGTTATTTCTAAAAAAATTTCAAACAAACGACGTTCTTAATTTTCTCATAATTTCATTTATATTTGCAATTAACTAGCTTCGCGACATTCGAACAATAAAATAAAACATCATAATATTATTAGGTACGTGTTTTTTCTATGAACACTAGCTGCGCTTCGCGGTTTCATTTGCCTATACCAGTATACCTATAGCATTCTTCGATAAATAGGCTATCTATCACCGAAATATTTTTTCAAATCGGGCTATTGGTTCCTGAGATTAGCGCGTTCAAACAAACAAACTCTTCGGCTTTATGATATTAGTATATTAAATTAAACAGATAAAATAAAACAACATAATATTACGTATTTTATATGAACATTAATTATACATATTAAACAGAACAAATAAGTTTGCAAAGATGAAAATATTCCAAATTCCAATAACATAAAAAAAAACGACGTGTGGCACTCGGGGACTGCCGCGGTAAAGCTATTGCATGCTATGCCTTCAAGCCACACGGTCTCCGCCCGTCGGAGTGGGGAGCGTGAGGTTTTTTCGTTACGGAATTTCTCGATTCAGTCCCCGCGCTCAAGGCCCGCGATAGAAGCTATGCAATAGCTTAAAAATCACATGATCAAGCCTCTGAATATTTCTACTTGCATACAAAATAGTGGTTGCCGCCGGGAACATAGGACAAAAAGGCAACAGTCACTAGAATTTCTAATTAATATTAAAATCCACTCCAGTTTGCGTCTCGTTAAAGCGTGGAAAGTTTAATGTGGTTACTATGGGATTAGTTATCTACCTTTTTACAATTGATAATTATGAAATTTGTGTTGAATCTAGTAAAAAAAAGTAGGTAGCTTCAAAAATGTATAATTATTTGGACCAATCAGCTTATTGAAGAATTTAATAAGTTAAATAAATCTGATAAATGATTGTAGATTAGGTACAATTGTATTTGGAACAATAGAAATATGTTCACGAATAACTTATTGAATTTGGAACAACAATACTATGGGACAGATTTCGTTTAATTGTACTTATAAGTTAAAAAAAATATTACATATATATTATATATGATACATTACAATTTTTTCTTCTCCTTTATAATGTATATTCCTATTTTAATAACACTATACGATAGGAAGTACTTTGTACCTAAACCACAATTTCATAATACACTAATATCTGATTAATCGACACTCAATACTCTAAAAGTGCCAGGCAATCCCGCGTATTCTTCACTAAATTTAATTGATGGCCGCTTGGATTCGTCCGTGGAAGCTGAATTCATTTCGCGAAGATATTGCCTGAATCCTTTATTTGATAATTCATCTACCCAATCATCTGAAACATATTTAAATGATAATATCTTAAATTACAAAAATATTAAACTCTCTGTAATAGTAGAAACTATTATAACGGTATTGAGATTGAAAACTATCTTTTTAATTCAGGGCGAGCGGAGGTTACACGCAAAAAGTTTGGAAAGCTTGCTCTGGCAGATTTTAAGAAAATCAAACTATAAATACGTTTGGCCTGGAACAGATTGGGCCCTTTCCCATACAATATTTAATTCAGTATTTAATTCCGATAAAATTTATTTTAAGTACTTTTGGATACAGTATTTTTTGCCATTTGGCCGTAGATAACCAAAAAGGATCCAACCCACAAAATGTTACTTTTGAGTTATTGAAGTTTGAAGTTTAACCTGTGTTTGCTCATATAAAGACTTGCTTGTGTCAATTGCTTCTTAAGGAAAAGTGTGTGTGTCAATGTATATTTTATTCTTACAAACAAATTTTATTGAATTTAGTTTTATTTCTTGAAATATTCAGCTAAATGTGTGTTAGGATCCTTTTTGATAAAACCTATTTTCAATTATGATAAGTGAATTTTCATTTCGCAAAAACGATTCAAAGTAGCTAATTGCTACTAAGATCCTTATTTTTTTTAATTTCATAAATAAAACAACTAACTTTCAATTTTTTTTTCATTATTTATATAAAACATTTTAATTCTATCCGATTTACTATTCTTCTTCGTGTGCGAAGTGCGGTTCATCGCCATATCTACATCGTCATGAAGTCTTGGATTGCCCCCTTGGATTGATTTATAGAAATCCAGGCAGTATTTAGATAAATAGTCAAAGATTGACTCCAAATCGTCTAATTGGGCTTTTCTTTAACATTTGGCCATATTCATTGAAAATCATTATCAGATACCTCCGAAGATTTACTTTTCGAGCCCGCCCATACATACAACTTTTGCATCGACTAAACTGATCTGTCGAGCTGTATTCTCCTCTTGAATTCAACATGACTAAACTGTTTAGTCGATGGAGGTGCGCATACAATCAATTTCAGTCTTAATAATTTATATCCCCAACAAACCTTACAGTCTTCTATAGGCAATTCTTGAATGAAGGTAATAAAGATCACATGAGCGCGTGATCGATAGTTGTGCGAGTAATTTTTTTTTTGTTACTTCGACATATTCGTCAGCTTCGTAAATTTTTTCAGGTATTTTCAAAGTGCTTCTATTTTAGAAAAATCTGTATAAAAAAGGCAAAGATGTGTGACCCGATCAAGATACTTGGAGTGTGAACTTAATGCATGCCTAACGCCTCAAGCTTTAAATACATAATATTCAGTCTATCCAAATGTTCTGAATCGTTTTTGTTATTAAACCAGTATACATTTCTACAAAATTCAGTTTAACAAAAGAGATCCATGCTTTCTGAATCTTTTTAGTGATTTATCTATTGCATCATAATATCATAAAAATTAAATATCTAAAAGGATCCACATGCTTTGGATTTTTTTAAACATTTTAGTTTTGTGTTAGTTTCTTAGACTGAGCGTTTTACAATATGATCCAAGAAGAATGGATCGTTTTTACGAAACTAAAATATGGCTTCTCCATGCATGTGGGTTGGTACCCAGTGTCAATTTAACGTCAAAATATTCATATTTTACTTGGATTGTTTTTGCTAATCGAAAATATAGACCTAGACGAGCAGTTTGGTATATTTAACTCATTTTCGGTCATGTTGTGGGTTGGATCCTTTTTGCTTATCTACGGCCATTTTAGTGTGTCTTAATTAATACACATTTAACTCATCGCTAACTAGATGTCGTTATGAGTACCTACCATTAGTAACATTTATTACACATTTTGATATGCAATCAATAACTATAATTGAATTTTATAGAAATTCTCACCATGTATATCCTTAACAGATTTTTCAAAACCGCCAAAATCATTTGGTATAACTTCTTTTCCCAATATATCATGTAGTTCGTCCCAGGACTTGTGCAATTTGATTCGATCCACGATTTTTGGTTTGAGGATTTGTTTCAATATAGCAACGAAGGTATCTATGAGCTTTGAAGTGCTGATGATATGAATGGCTATTATTTTCATGCCGTATGCTTCCTGAAATAGAGAATTATTGAATACTAGCTTCCGCCCGCGACTCCGTCCGCGCGGATGTTGGTCTTCGCGTGGATGGTTATTTCTCCATTTTGAGTACCTCTGTCAATAACATCTTATAAATATCTATTGGACCCAATTCCCAAATACGGCTAGGCCTATAATAATACGCAACGTGTGTTCGCGGTTCTACGGAACAACGTCTATGGATAAAACTGAAAAATTAAGATTAATTTTTTTCTACGTATTTTTCCAGGATAAAAAGTATCCTATTTTACGCCCAGGATAATAAGGTATAATTATACCATCGAAATCGAACCGCTAGTTTTCACGTGATGCCTTCACATACAGACAGACAGACAGACAGACAGACAGACAGACAGACAAAATTTTTTTTAATCACATATTTGGGTTTGGTATCGATCCAGTAACACCCCCTGCTATTTATTTTTTCAATATTATCAATGTACAGAATTGACCCTTCTACAGATTTATTATATGTATAGATTTCCTGATTAATCCTTCTCTACTTATATTAGTAGAACGTAACTGTGTTGAATGTTAATGGGTCCTACGAATGTAACTATGTCTGTCTGTCGGTTCTTAACGCCTAAGCCACAGAACTGATTTACATGAAATTTGGTACTTGTATAATTTGAAACTTGGGGTAGGATATAGGATAATTTTTATCTCAGGAATCCTCCGGATACGAGAACTATGTAGGCTTGCGTTTGATTACAAGGATAAGCCACAGACGGAATGCTTGTGTTTTATAAACACTTGTTTCACCAAATATTAATACATACAGTTAATAATATAATACATACCGTATAAAGATTAAAGCTTTGTCTGAATTCAATAACGCTTAATTTATTTATCAGATCTAAAACATTAATGTTCAAAAAGTCTATAACTAGATGATATCCAAAAGCAAAATCACATTGCTTGATGTACTCCGCTATCTGAAAATAAATAAGGCATTAAGTAATTTGAAGAAAATAATTAATTATTACGTTAATATTCACAATAACACAAACAGTCAAACAATTTGTCTGTTGCAGCCTTTTTCTATTTAAAATCACTGACCATAATATCCATGTTTTACGAACCACCTAATTACCTACGATTCAATTTTGCCCTAATTTATAGTGAGTAAGTACCTAAGCATTTTATATGCAAATTTTATGCATAAAACCGACATTTTAGAAATTTGTGATATTATTTATATTAAAATACTTACGATATAAGAATATTTAAAGTTGCTGGACATCTGAGATGCGTCTTTAATATTTTCCCACGCTTTGTATAAGAATACTCTATGATGATTTTTTGTTAATTTTGGCAGAATAACCTGAGAACTGAATGGAATAAAAAGTATTGTTGTTTATTTTTCAAATAATAAATATAGGTAATATTATCTTAATATTATCTAGTGAAATATATATAATTAAATTTAAAAAATATTAGCACTCAATAGTGCGAACTAAGTTTACGTTAATGGTTGGATTTAGAGATGTAAGTTATTAATTTACCTAGATTCTATATTTTAAAGTTATTATGCGTCTTATGTTACGTTAATATGTTCAGCTTTCACAGCAGAATGACTTAACAGGTTTTGATGAATTTTTGCAGAAATAACAAGACGATAGCATTCCCATAGTTTGAATTGATTGGCACTCATTTGGAAAACTTCAAATCATAGAAATCATGCCTTGTCAAAAAATTATCTAAAAACAATGCTATTCGTACATATTACAAATAAATGATAATAAATGGATTATATTGCTTGTAAAAGTAGTAATATAACATAATAGTAGAATAAAACATACTTACACAGGTTCAAATGCGTGTTTGAAGTCTTTCCTAACGTCCCAGTCTTGGAAACTTTCCGCTAATAGAGTTCGGTATGTGCACATTTTGTCCAATTGTTTTTTAGCTCGTTCCGTCGAACCCTTTGAGGTGAGAATAGTCATCTTTATGTACGCATCACCTGAAGGTAACTATCTATTATTTAAAGTTTGAAGAATATAGAGATTTAGGAGAGGCCTATATGTCCAACAGTGGACGGAAAAAGGCTGAAGAGAGAGAGCGAGAGAGAGAGATTTAATAAAGTTATATCTCTGCACTATCAGTAAATGAACAATGAAATTAAGGTAGATCTAGGTTTTTTCTAGACGGGAAAATGGTGGTGTAGATAATAAATATTAAACACGTTTTGTATTTACATCGTGAAGACATGGTGCTAAACAGTATTTTTATATATCTCTATGTCAAGATTTGAATCATTGTGATTATCTATACATATAATAAAATCGTAGGAAAGTCAAAACTGTACATTGAATATTTTTTTAAAAGAATACCTGGGCCGTGATCTATAATCGATATAGAAGCCTAAAACATAGTTTTTAGAATTTTTATCTGTTTGTCTGTTTGTCTGTTTGTCTGTTTGTCTGTTTGTCTGTATGTTTGTCCGAGCTAATCTCGAAAAGTACTGCATAGATTGACTTCAAATTTTGCATGAATATTACTAACAGGTCGGGTGAGGCTATAGGCTATATATTATCAAGCTATCACCTACGGGGGAGGAGCTGTGAACCTTTATTTTTCTTACGTATTCCGTGTATTACGACAGCGTACAATCTAAAGACTCATGTTTAAATGTTGGTTTCGAGTAAGCCATGCTATTATCTAGCTTTACAAAATAAAAACTATGTCATTTACGTAATTTGGGCAGAGAAACAGTTTAATGAATTTAGTAGTATAAAGACAAATTAGAAACAGCGCCATCTATTAAATGTTATAAAAATCAAGTCAATTTACACGTTAACTATTGGAAATTAATAATCAAATGACGCATATATAAATGTTGTTTGACAATATCTAGATTGACACTATAAAAATTATGCCATTTAAGTAACTTGGGAAGAGAAACATATCTTAAAGAATGTAAGTTGTATAATGTTAATTTTGTAACAGCGCCATCTATGAGATTTCGTAAAAATCAAATCAATTTACATGTTAACACTACTGAACACAATGTTAAAAATTAATAATTTAAATATAATTATGTTATTTATTTATTTAACTCTTTAACCCATATCTTCCGTTCCCTATAATATATATTTCGTGTAAATAATAAACTACATTTTTTTTAAAGTGAGGGTACTTAGATGTTTATTATTTTAAGTAAAAATAGACACCATTATCTACAGTTAATCTAATGATTGTGTTCCAAAGAGTATAATAATATATTGTTGTGTTCATTAGTTACAATTTTTAAAATCTTCGTGTTTTATAAATTTACTAGCTTACCGCCCGCGGCTTCGTCCGCTTTGTCTAAAACCTAATAAATTATGTACTAAAACCTTCCTCTTGAATCAGTCTATCTATTAAAAAAAACCGCATCAAAATCTGTTGCGAAGTTTTAAAGATTTAAGCATACAAAGAGACATAGGGACATAGGGACACAGAAAGCGACTTTTTTATACTATGTAGTGATATTTATAAAGCAATTGAATGCCATAAAACCAAAAAATATCAAATGCAATCTTCGTGTTTTGTGAATTTTCACCATCATGCGTTCCCACAAAAGGTAAGTTGTTACTTACAGGTATTTATTGAAATGAAATGAAATGAATGATTCTTTTATTATTTTGAGGTGCATTGGGAACAGAAGTTTTTGATAAAATTTTATTTGTAAGTACTTAGCTTTTTTTATAGATTTACAGTTAACTTTTGATTTTTTTATTCAATGCTAATAAAATTATATCGCCTTTGGAAGACGATTTCTGCTGATATTTTTACTACACCACTTGAAAATTGATGATTTGATGATAAAGACAGTAGCAGCGAGGATTAAGTGGAAATTAGTAATCATCCGCTTCGTCAATTTTTGACTGAAGTTAATGTCCAACGTCCAATGGTTCAATCATTGGAAGTATTTCGGGAAATTTTGGAGGATATTTTTCAGGAAGGAGAGGAGGGGCAGCCAACCACATATCAAACTACTACGTTTTAGTACCGAAAAAAATGTTATTGCCAAATGAAACGTAAATTTTGCACTCACAACTTTACAAGTAATGTTTTTATTTTGACTTTGCGGTTATCTGATTATAATATTAATCGTTATGGCTATCGACGTACCGACCGTACTGGGATCAGAGTAGGTACATGATATACAGTTCATCATCCAGGATTGCTTAGAGCATTTTCACACTGAAAAAGATGTTTTCTTTGAATCGTAGTTGCTTTATTTATTTATTTTTAATCATTTTAAATAATATGTTTTATATTTTATAAATATATCATTTTCATTATTTAAGTAGATAAAATAAATTATGTTACGGTTTTATAAGAAAACACATTATATTTGTTAGGCGACGGTGATTTCTTCCAGGCAAAAGAAATCATCTTCAGGATGGAATCATCCTGGATCATCTTCAGAATCATCTTCTGAATCATCTTCAGAATCATCTTCAGAATCATCTTCTGAATCATCTTCAGAATCATCTTCAGAATCATCTTCTGAATCATCTTCAGGATGGAATCATCATCATGGATCCAGATGGGGGTCAAGTGACGCGGGCCACGTACCACAAACATGCTTAGTTTGTGGTATCGAGCGCGAAAGATAGTCATCGTGTTTTTAGTAAAGTTACTATGTAAACTAACGTAATTTAATACTTAGGTACATATTCTATAATGGTGTGCTCAAACTGTTAATCTACATTTAATTTAGATTATTATTTGATACTAAGTAATGTAGAATTTAAACCACATTCATGTTTTCTTCAGATTTTAAGATTTTCTTATCAGAGTGTTCAATTTTAATGTCTAAATTTTATAAGAGACAATAATTAAGAAAATTTTAAAATAAAGTGTCACGTATTTTTTTTAAACAACGAATGACGAAAAACGACCTAATCGCGGACGAAGTCGCGGGCAACAGCTATCTATATCTATACATATAATAAAATCGTAGGAAAGTCAAAACTGTACATTGAATATTTTTTTAAAAGAATACCTGGGCCGTGATCTATAATCGATATAGAAGCCTAAAACATAGTTTTTAGAATTTTTGTCTGTTTGTCTGTTTGTCTGTTTGTCTGTTTGTCTGTATGTTTGTCCGAGCTAATCTCGAAAAGTACTGCATAGATTGACTTCAAATTTTGCATGAATATTACTAACAGGTCGGGTGAGGCTATAGGCTACATATTATCAAGCTATCACCTACGGGGGAGGAGCTGTGAACCTTTATTTTTCTTACGTATTCCGTGTATTACGACAGCGTACAATCTAAAGACTCATGTTTAAATGTTGGTTTCGAGTAAGCCATGCTATTATCTAGCTTTACAAAATAAAAACTATGTCATTTACGTAATTTGGGCAGAGAAACAGTTTAATGAATTTAGTAGTATAAAGACAAATTAGAAACAGCGCCATCTATTAAATGTTATAAAAATCAAGTCAATTTACACGTTAACTATTGGAAATTAATAATCAAATGACGCATATATAAATGTTGTTTGACAATATCTAGATTGACACTATAAAAATTATGCCATTTAAGTAACTTGGGAAGAGAAACATATCTTAAAGAATGTAAGTTGTATAATGTTAATTTTGTAACAGCGCCATCTATGAGATTTCGTAAAAATCAAATCAATTTACATGTTAACACTACTGAACACAATGTTAAAAATTAATAATTTAAATATAATTATGTTATTTATTTATTTAACTCTTTAACCCATATCTTCCGTTCCCTATAATATATATTTCGTGTAAATAATAAACTACATTTTTTTTAAAGTGAGGGTACTTAGATGTTTATTATTTTAAGTAAAAATAGACACCATTATCTACAGTTAATCTAATGATTGTGTTCCAAAGAGTATAATAATATATTGTTGTGTTCATTAGTTACAATTTTTAAAATCTTCGTGTTTTATAAATTTACTAGCTTACCGCCCGCGGCTTCGTCCGCTTTGTCTAAAACCTAATAAATTATGTACTAAAACCTTCCTCTTGAATCAGTCTATCTATTAAAAAAAACCGCATCAAAATCTGTTGCGAAGTTTTAAAGATTTAAGCATACAAAGAGACATAGGGACACAGAAAGCGACTTTTTTATACTATGTAGTGATATTTATAAAGCAATTGAATGCCATAAAACCAAAAATATCAAATGCAATCTTCGTGTTTTGTGAATTTTCACCATCATGCGTTCCCACAAAAGGTAAGTTGTTACTTACAGGTATTTATTGAAATGAAATGAAATGAATGATTCTTTTATTATTTTGAGGTGCATTGGGAACAGAAGTTTTTGATAAAATTTTATTTGTAAGTACTTAGCTTTTTTTATAGATTTACAGTTAACTTTTGATTTTTTTATTCAATGCTAATAAAATTATATCGCCTTTGGAAGACGATTTCTGCTGATATTTTTACTACACCACTTGAAAATTGATGATTTGATGATAAAGACAGTAGCAGCGAGGATTAAGTGGAAATTAGTAATCATCCGCTTCGTCAATTTTTGACTGAAGTTAATGTCCAACGTCCAATGGTTCAATCATTGGAAGTATTTCGGGAAATTTTGGAGGATATTTTTCAGGAAGGAGAGGAGGGGCAGCCAACCACATATCAAACTACTACGTTTTAGTACCGAAAAAAATGTTATTGCCAAATGAAACGTAAATTTTGCACTCACAACTTTACAAGTAATGTTTTTATTTTGACTTTGCGGTTATCTGATTATAATATTAATCGTTATGGCTATCGACGTACCGACCGTACTGGGATCAGAGTAGGTACATGATATACAGTTCATCATCCAGGATTGCTTAGAGCATTTTCACACTGAAAAAGATGTTTTCTTTGAATCGTAGTTGCTTCATTTATTTATTTTTAATCATTTTAAATAATATGTTTTATATTTTATAAATATATCATTTTCATTATTTAAGTAGATAAAATAAATTATGTTACGGTTTTATAAGAAAACACATTATATTTGTTAGGCGACGGTGATTTCTTCCAGGCAAAAGAAATCATCTTCAGGATGGAATCATCCTGGATCATCTTCAGAATCATCTTCAGAATCATCTTCAGAATCATCTTCAGAATCATCTTCAGAATCATCTTCAGAATCATCTTCAGAATCATCTTCTGAATCATCTTCAGAATCATCTTCAGAATCATCTTCTGAATCATCTTCAGGATGGAATCATCATCATGGATCCAGATGGGGGTCAAGTGACGCGGGCCACGTACCACAAACATGCTTAGTTTGTGGTATCGAGCGCGAAAGATAGTCATCGTGTTTTTAGTAAAGTTACTATGTAAACTAACGTAATTTAATACTTAGGTACATATTCTATAATGGTGTGCTCAAACTGTTAATCTACATTTAATTTAGATTATTATTTGATACTAAGTAATGTAGAATTTAAACCACATTCATGTTTTCTTCAGATTTTAAGATTTTCTTATCAGAGTGTTCAATTTTAATGTCTAAATTTTATAAGAGACAATAATTAAGAAAATTTTAAAATAAAGTGTCACGTATTTTTTTTAAACAACGAATGACGAAAAACGACCTAATCGCGGACGAAGTCGCGGGCAACAGCTAGTTATATTTATTCTTCTTTTATCAATTTAGCTGCTACCTTCTTGGGAAATAATTATACCCTAATCAGACTCAATTATGCGAAGTACAGCAAACAACAATGTTATAATTAAAATAATGAAAATACAATATGCAATTTGCATTTTAGTAAAATATTCACAATTGCTCATTTGCATAATTATTATTAATGATTTTTACGTGATAAATGTAATATTGAAGAAGAATAAAATGTTGTTTTTAATTTTCAGTGACATCATGTTTGAGTTTTAATTTTTATCATCATCATCATCATCATCATCATCATCATCATCATCATCATCATCATCATACATATAATAAAATTGTAGAAAAGTGATGTCTGTACAATGAAAATATTAAAAAAAAACTTAGCAGGTGTTATTATTAAATCGATCCTGAACCCAAAACTGTAGTTAAAAAATTTTTTGTCTGTTTGTCTGTTTGTCGGTTTGTCTGTTTGTCTGTTTGTCTGTATGTTCGTGCACGCTAATCTCAGAAACGGCTTATCCGATTTAGATGCGGTTTTCACTAATATATTGTGGTAAGCTTCACTTAACATTTAGTGTTTATTTCATGTCAATCGGTTCATAAATAAAAAAGTTATGACCATTTAAGTAATCACGGCGAACATTTGCTAAGGCATTCTATTCTATACATGAATAACTAACTTTATTACGTAAATTATACGCTAAAGTTATTCCTTGACATGTCCAGATGATCATATCGAAAGTACCGTGGGGGGGGGGGATTTAGCTGAGGGGGTAGTAGGGGGATCAAAGGACCTTTATTTAGTTTTTTGCTCATAAGTCTAAAACCTGCACAAATAGCATTATGGTTACTTCTAGGTAAATTTTCTACATAAAATGTCTTTTAAATTATGTCGTAGGTATTATATTTTTAACCTCCAACGCAAAAAGAGGGGTGTTACGTCCGCTATGTATGTTTGCGTGTCCGTCTGTGCAACCGTAGCTCGCTAACGGGTAAAACGAATTAGATGCATATATATAGTTTGTTACATTAGTTGTTCTTAGATATACCTACTTAGTGTATCAAAATCGGTTCATCCGTTTATTATAATATATAGGGGTAAAAGTGGGAATGGAAAAAATGAATGTTGTCAGTTATACCCAAGTGATATATCAAATGAAAATAGACGACGACCTGTCAGAAACAATTAGTCAAATTTTATCAAAATCGGTTCATCCATTTATTTCATATAGGGGTAAAAGTAGGAATAAATAAATGAATTTTGTCAAATATACCCAAGTGGCATATCAAATGAAAGGGCATGACATGACGTGAGAAGTATAATGAGGCATAGGTATTTAATCAAAATCGGTTCATCCATTTATTGGATTATAGCGGTAAGAGTGGGAATGAATAATCGAATGTGGTCAAATAATATACTCAAGCGGCATATCAATTGACGTCTGAATTACAATTAGTCATGTTTTATCAAAATCGGTTCATCTGTTTATTAAATATAGGGCACCTTAGGGGTTATATAGTGGGGATAAATAATCCAAATGGAGCACCAAACGAAAGGATATGATGTTTACATATAGGTACAATTAGACATGGTTTACATCAAAATCGGTTCTGCCATTTACTAGGGGTGAAAGGGAAAAGTTGAAAGTCTGTGAAAGTAGAAGGATATGGGAGCGGGAGGATAGCCATACCCTGGAAATTTTGAACTCTTTTGTACCTAAGTTTTTTAGCTCAGTTTAGTAATAAATTTTACCAACAGTTATTTTGTGTTATTATTTATTTTATTTCTTAATTGTAAAATAATCTGTAAGTACTTATAATTTAGTTGTTTATGGTAGTACGTGTTTCAAGACGTGTTTACTCAATAATTGTGTATTAAGTAGTAACTACTATGCAGTCACTATTCCACGCGGACGAAGTCGCGGGCACAGCTAGTTTGAATATAATTTTAGTCTATATATAGAAAGAACCTATCTTGAACATGACTATATAGTTCAATATATTATGAAACAAAAGGTATATATAATATACTAGCTGACAGCCCACGGCTTCGCCCGCTTTGTCTAAAACCGAATAAATTATATACTCAAACCTTCCTCTTGATTCACTCTATCTAATAAAAAAGACCGCACCAAAATCCGTAACGTAATTTTAAAGATTTAAGCATACAAAGAGACATAGGGACATAGTAACAGGGAAAGCGATTTTGTTTTATACTATGTAGTGAAGGTTATTAATAAATACACAGCAACTAAATAGAATGTGAAATGAATATGCAATATATTATATGATGACTAGGTAATAATATTATAAAAAAAAAATGTTATTATCGTCACGAGGAAAGAAATAATACGCATATGTATGAATCACGACCACTCTTTTACCGTTAAAAACGGTACTGCAAGCAAATGCAACAGAATCCAAATTACAAAAGTTGTTAATCACTCACTGAAATCCTTTCTTCTAAAATGAGGTTGCTCTTGGATCCAATTCCTCAATAATTTCACCACTTGATCTATTTCCCCGGGTTTCGATAAGTTAACCCTTTCACACGCAGTTTTCACAGAATCGGAATGTAAGAATAAAATTTGCTTTCTAGCCTTGTAATCCATGATTGAAGCTGTAGAGATGTGCGTTTCTAATGGCCAAATAAGATATACTGATTCATAACTTCATAGACGCTTGAGACCCAAAATAAACAGAAAAACTCGTTCCATCGACTCATGATTACATATAACAGTACATAATAACATAGATTTTGTTGCACGCAGTGTATCAAAAATGTTCTCTTAATGAACAGAAATGAAACTGACTTATAAACACACAGTTTTATAGTCGTAAAAGGTACCTACGTAAAATTTCAAAATGTTAATATTGTGTTATTTATAGCCACATTTATAGCTTTGAAATTTACGACTGACATTTAAAGAATCAATACCTAACTATTATTTGTATTTATTTAAGTAAAATTACAAATATTACTATTACAGATTACTGTGGTATGTTAGGTAAGTGATATAAAAAACTAGCTGCCCTAGTAGACGTTGTTCTGCCCTGTTGACCTTTTTCGTGTTTTCTCTCTATAAACCTTCCGTGTGCCTGATTATTATTTATATACCTTGTTAAAAATTATTCGACCTTTACTTTAATTCTCTACATGGAAAGAACTACGGTCTATAATATTTGCTACCGCGGCGTCGCCCGCGTTTTGTGGGATTTCCGGGACAATAAATCTTATTCTCGGGCTTCAGCTACCTACCACATACAAAATTTCATAGTAATCGGTTCAGTAGTATTTGCGCGAAAGAGTTAGAAACATCCATCCATCCAACTTCACAAACTTTCGCATTTATAATATCAGTAGGATTTCATTTTTAAACATCTCAATGGATATTAATAATATTATGTTAATCTAGGTTGATTTCTGATGTATTAATAACTTTGTTTATGAGCTTATTAAGTACGTCACAAAACTATTTATTATTTATTTTATGACAATATTAAATCAAAACTTAATTGCTTCTTCTACCATATTATAATTAATTAGCAATAATGTCAATTAAAGTCTTTTAAATTGTAATTTTATTTTGAAAGTTCTTATAAATTGGTCAAAATGAAACCAATCTTATTTTTATACTCACATTCATAAATAGGGACTTACATAGGTGTTAAAAATATAAAAACAATCGACTGGCTGAGTTATTTTTAGTTATTAAAATATTTTAAAATCTGCTGAATAAACCAATATAGTTTACAGATAAAACCATTATATTATACTAGCGATCCGCCCCGGTTTCGCCCGTGGTACATTTCACAATAATGCATAACGTAGCCTATGTTCTTTTCAGGATCTAAAGATTGCCTGTGCCAAATTTCATCAAAATCGCGGTTGAGCGGGAAAGCGTAACGACAGACAGACAGATAGACAGTCACTTTCGCATTTATAATATTACTATGTACATAGGGATTAACTATGATACTTTGAACAAAAAAATATTATAGGAACTGTGAAAAAGCAGATTTTTTTATTAGGTACATAGGTACAAACAATGGCTGTCTTGCTCGTGTCGTATTCGTCCTTCATTGAGACCTCAAAGTCCGTTAATAATAATCTGAGCAACGTACCTTCATTAACATAATATTGTATGGTTTTAAATTATTTATTACTTTATATGGAATATTATTTTGAAGGAGTTGATTGAAACAAATGCGTAATAAAATTCTTAACCTATAGTAGTAAAGAAAAATTTAGATTGCATAACCACTTTCATTAAATAATATTATATTTTACTGTTCCTAGTTCTATTTTTTTTTAATACTTGATAGGCAGGCGTTTGACTACTATCCCGCCTGATGTAAAGCGGTGATGCGATCTATGTAGGTAGGAGCACGTCTGCCTAGAAAAAGGCTTAAAATTATAGAGTCTGGGATCTGTTAATAGGGTTACTACCTATTAATGGGTAATACCTATTAATAGGGTTGCAACTGTTAACTTTCAGAGTTCTAAATATTGATTTATTATTATTTTACAGTTGAATTTGACATTTATTAAGTAAAGAAGTATTCTATAAAATTATCAATAGCTACGAAATATAATTATATTTTATTATTTCCTCATATAAAAGTTATTTATAAAATATGTATGCCGGCACAACAGAAAGTTAAGTGGGTAAGATTATGACAGTACTTATTATTAATTATATTTTGTACTTTATATTACACAACATTTATACATTTACTATAATTTTTATTAAAAGTCTAGAAATAACAGTGGAATTTTTTGCGTAAAATAAGTACATATTACCTACATACTTAATATCATAAATGAATTCAAAACACGCATAAATATTAATAAATTTAATATTACAGTAAAGTGGAAACTTTGAAAACAAATAAATTTGTACATTTTAAACACTAGGAAATGAATCATTAGTAAACACATGTTTTTATTTCATTCCTATTATTATTATATAAACTTTTGTGTAATATTGAACACAAATTTAAATGTGAATAATATTAGATACAATTCAGAAAAAAAAACTGTTTTAACTATTTTCTACTAAACATTCATGTAATGAATAGATTAAATGTTTTAGACCGGGGTCAATTATTTTATTCTGTAATTTATCTGGATCACGTTAGATTAAGATGAGTCATTGTAAATGCTAATAATTTTGCATATGTAATGTTTCGAATATAAGTTTCTGATAGAATCAACTTTCTAATAAAAATTGTTTACGTTGGTCACTGCAACCATAGCATTATAATTTACCGATGAATTATTCATCACTAGCTTACGCCCGCGACTCCGTCCGCGCGTAAAAATTAAGATTTTTTTTCTACGTATTTTTCCAGAATAAAAAGTATCCTATTTTATGTCCAGGATAATAAGGTACCAAGTATCATCGAAATCGAACCGTTAGTTTTCACGTGATGTCTGCATATATACAGACAGACAGACAGAGAGACAGACAGACAAAAAATTTTTTAATCACATACCTATTTGGGTTTGGTATCGACCCAGAAACACTAACCCCTGCTATTTATTTTTTCCAATATATTTTCAATGTAATAGATTAGGTACTAAATTCTGTCTTTTTGAAAAGTGGTCGTTGTTGAATCCAATCACGCAACATTTCAACAACATTATCTATTTCTCCAGGCTGCACCAAATTTATTATATTTTGCTTTGCTACTTCTATAGAATCAGGACGGAGTTTTAACACAGAATTTATTGGTATAATATCCATCTTATGCTATTTTATACTAGTACTAGCGGTCCGCCCCGGCTTCGCCCGTGGTACATGTTTACGTTTTCTCTACATAAGAACCATCCTCGTACTTCAAGGAATATAATAAAAAAAGAATTATCGAAATCGGTTCAGCCGTTCTCGAGTTATGGAATTACAACGAAAAGTGGCATTGATTTTTATATATTAGATAATTATATAAAATATATTAGGTATATTGTATGCGTATTAAACGTAACAGTATTGAAATAAAAGTCGAACAAACAAATTATTTCTCATTTATAAAGTAACTAGCTTACCGCCCGCGGCTTCGCCCGCTTTGTCTAAAACCTTATAAATTATATACTAAAACCTTCCTCTTGAATCACTCTATATATTAAAAAATACCGCATCAAAATCCGTTGCGTAGTTTTAAAGATTTAAGCATACAAAGGGACATAGGGAAATAGGGACAGAGAAAGCGACTTTGTTTTAATACTATGTAATATGTTGTGATTTCGACTGTACCTTGGAATCTTTAATGGTATACATAAAGTACTTTCGCGTGGGAAAAAATGATTTATAATGATATTTGATATATAAACAAAACAATAAAAACAAATGTGGGAACGCATATTTAATAAACTTATTACGTATAGGTATAAATTATGCTTGTGATTTATTGTTATGTATGGATAATTAAGTGATGACGTAGGTAAGAGCCTAAAATTTTTAAAATATAAAGTAATGTTGATTCATTTCTTTTAGGGCTTTTAGAGAAGCTCAAGACTTGTTGGACAAAAAATTAAAGATCTTTAATTTATCTAAATCGAAATATGGTGATAATATTATATTATCGTTTCCAATATTTCATGTCATTTTTATTATCCCACCAAAAACATAAATGTAAAATTTGGAGCCGAGTTCAATCGTTGACTTAATTTGCCAAAAAAAGAAATGAGATCTAAATGTCTAATACATCTTTGTAAATAAATTTCTGGACTGTCTGCAGAACTTGGCACACATTTAGATCTCATTTCTTTTTTTGGCAAATTAAGTCAACGATTGAACTCGGCTCCAAATTTTACATTTATGTTTTTGGTGGGATATCATTACTTTTTGTACAGAAAATTACTCTGCAAATTTGATTTACTTTATGAATATAATACTTTTTATATACGATTTTTTTATTTTTTCTTGCGGTTTCTCGGGTTTCTCTGTATGGTTTGTTTAGTATTATTTTATATATTTTCTTATATTTTATGAATATCAGCGCACATTGCCCCGTCATTATCTGCAATTTTTTAAACTCGTTTTCTGTTTAAAAGATTACTTACATGATTTCTAAACATCCAGCGTGAATTTGTACACACACTATTACCAAGATGCAAAGATCGTTGTAGAAGAATCGTCGCCTTACTCCATGACGTTACGGTATTGCCATGGCGCGATCTTAAAATTTTACTCTAAACGCGCCTAAAGATGTTTCACTCATATTAATATTACGCAAATTAAATCATTTCGACCTTCGACGAAGCCTTCTTCCATTACACCATTTATGGTAATTATTTTTGCATGCTTGTATTGGCTGAACATGTTTGTGCTTTATTAATATAATTGTATCACCATTCACCATTGAATACCATGTTTAAAGTAAAATAAAGATTTTATTTATTTATTTATTTATTTACTTACTTACACTGAAATTAAAACTAAACTAAACAGTAAACACTCATAAATAAAGAATAAATAAATGTGAATATGTAAAATTATATATTATTTTTAACTGTATGAGCAATATTTTTATTACAATTTTATTTTATTTTACGTTTAATAACAGTTTTGAATAAAGAAATCATGCAATCGAAGTAATCCGCCCTAGCGATACTAGCGCGAGTGAGTGTGATATCAGAGGCGCTTCGAATCTACAGATGTTTCGTCCTAAAATATGGAAACTTCAATAATCTATATCTCAGTCATTTATTGATGGATTTCAAAATTTTTTTCGGCCACTGATTAGTTTTGATCTATTTTTTAAGACTAGTAAGGTGAATATACTATTTTCTATTTTTTTAAACTTTTCCATTTTTCCATACAAACAAAATTAATGTCATTGAAAAAAAAATTAAATACAGATAAATTCAGTATTTTCTGATTTTTTCCTTTGTACACTCACTATTACCTAGCTGATTACAAAATTTGAACTTTCTAGGTCATCTGGAAGTGGGTTAGGTTTTGTATATGTCTATAAGTCAGTCAGTCTTAAAAATTGCGATTTTTGGATATTAATATCTACGCAACTGTTTAATCTGTATTTATGAAATTTAACGTTCTTGTTTATCTTGAGGTCCTCTTGATATGTACCAAATTTGGTTTATTTAACTTAAATAGTTTTCGAGTTATAAGGGGGTGAAAAGTGGCTCGAAATGGTTCGTGTAAATATACACACGGCAGCTGCTCGCCAGTTCTCTTCGCTTGAACTCGGCTTGACACGCTGCCGCGTGTCTAGATACGTAAGTACTCTTAATTCACTTTATTAGGTAGGTACTTATGCAAGTCGCGGAAGAATTCTAATCAATACCCGCGGCCCCATCATTAAAGCGGCCCGACGGAACACAGTGGGGTTTTAGTCGGTAAGAATCCGACATAACACACGGCTCCTTCCCCGGGGGCCGTGGGTATCTTTGGAAGATTTCCCCACTATAAAAAAGGCACTTATGCAAAAAAAAAAAAAAAATTTTATTACCTAAGTATATTTTTTTAGAAATGCATATACCTACGTTGGTAAATTATTTATAATAATATAATATAGGTATTGTTTGATTGCAAAGTTTTCAAGCAGATTGGTTCAGATAGTTAACACATAGATAATTAATACAATATTAGTAAACTAGGAAGTTTTTTCATCAAATAAAATTTCATAATATAGTAAGTAAAGTAATCCTTATTGTACTTAAATAAAACACATAGTAATCAAATATAGTATTTATTTACAAATCATTATTATAATCTTAAAAAAACACCTACTTAAATAATTGGTAA
Organism: Colias croceus; assembly: GCF_905220415.1. Classification (NCBI taxonomy): domain Eukaryota; kingdom Metazoa; phylum Arthropoda; class Insecta; order Lepidoptera; family Pieridae; genus Colias; species Colias croceus. The sequence goes on from NC_059555.1 coordinate 5,548,559, forward strand.
CATTAAAATAGGTCTTCTTCTTCTATCAAAAAATAATTTAACAATATCAGAGAAAATTCAACTAATTATACATCGAGAATATTATGTTCAACTCGTATTTGGCATAAGACATCGACAACCAGTTGTTGAAGTACTTTTAAGAATATAATTATTATTAATTATGGCATAAAAGTGAGAAATGATTAAGAGCGGTCTTCGTCCTGGAAAAATGAAGGGTTCGTAAGTAATATATATGTACCATGGTAAGTAATTCATATTTCACTAAAACCGCTATAATTAAAAATATAATTTTAATTTTTAATATATTAATTTAATCGACGGTTAAAAGTTTAAATGTTCCAGGCATTCCAGCATATTCCTCATTGAATTTGTAAGATGGTCTGCAAGTCTCATCCGTCCCAGTTGAATTTATATCCCGTAAATATCGCTGGAAATCTTCATTGGTTAACTCTTCTAGCCAATCATCTGTGTATAAAAAAACATTACATTTTTTATGTACCATTTAAGATGTATTCGATGTAACATTTGTATAGATTCAGAAGCAATTCTAGTGTAATATTTTATGTGTGTGAAAAATAAGAAAAACTTGTGTGAAAAATAAGAAAGTATTCATCAATAGATCATATTATTTATTAAGAAAGATACGTTTATAAATTGAAAATCACCTTCCTTTTCCTGGTACGTATAGGAACACATGAAAACTGAGAATAGTTTTTGAATGAAACTGGCAGCAAAATATTATTAACAGACGTACTCCAAATTATACTTACTTACCACAGTTAACAAGAAAATTATAATTAATGATAGGTATAAATATTAAACGATCTCGAACAAAATAAAACTCTATAAAAAATATAACTATATTTAACTCAGAATACCTACCATGTAGTTCTTGCTCCGACCTCTCATTACCACCAAAGTCAACAGGCAGAACATCCTTATCAATAATATCACGTACTTCGTCCCAGGACTTCATGATTTTGATACGATCTATAAGTTTCGGCTTTATAACTTGTTTTAGGAGATTCATCAAAGTATCTACCAGTTTGGACGTCGTTATGAAATACATGCCCTTAAATCTTAACCCGTGTCCTTCCTAGAATAATATTGGTCAGTATAGAAAGTAGGTGATTGATTAGAAGTTGTGATGGCTTAGTACTGATGAATCTGTTTAGAGGTTAAAAGAATATGTATGTTTTGTGGTTTTTGTTTAGTATCTCATTTTCGATGTAAACCTTACTAATAATTTATGAAGTAGGTGTATACTTAAGGGGCTTAAACATTATAGGCGATAACTGATATATGAACGAAATGAATGGAACATTTTTAAATTTATTCATATACTAGCTGTGCCCGCGATTTCGTCCGCGTGGAATAGTGACTGCATAGTAGTTACTACTTATCTTAATTATTGAGTAAACACAGACTACCATAAATAATTAAAAGAACTGTAAGTAAAATTTATTACTAAACTGAGCTAAACAATACAAAAAAAATGCCTTATTAATTTTCTACGTAAAATTTCTTTTAAATTATGTCATATTATTTTTAGGCACCAGGGGGGAGGGGAGCAAATTTATTTTCCTTACTTCCTTGTATGGATGTTTTTAACTATGTATCGTGCAGCAACTGATCAGCTTAATCGATACTCAGTTTTTATCAAATCCAGCACAAAATCCAAATCAGATCTTTCCTGAATCCTGTTTCACGCCTGTAGTAACTAAACCGTTTAGACCGTGCAATAAAAATTAAATTAAAAAAAAAACAGCGCTACGAAGAAAAGTGCATAGAAAAAGGAATAAATAATTTCACAAACTTCCCGAAGATTTTTAAAAATAAAAACCCATGTTAAATATTTATAAAAAAAAACAAAGTCGTCGCGTCGGGCTGCCATGCGAACATCATCATAATATACCTCATTATCAAAATGTATAGTACTTAATTTTAAAGATCGTCGGGAAGTTTGTAAAATAATTATTTATTCCTTTCGGTTTCTTATTTTCATGTAATATTTTCAAGTGAGCGAGACCTACCTCTACCTCCATATTACATTCCTACATCATATTGATATCTATAAGTTTGTTGCTCCTTGACATCTTTTAAGTTGAGCCGTAACCGTGCACAAATTGTAATGGACCACAGTGGCAAAAGAAGTGGTATACTTAGGAAAAAATATTGCCAAGGGCCAGGCCTATGTAGCTTTGAGTAGAGTTCAAAATTTCCAGGGTGTGGCTATCCTCTCGCTCCCGTATCCTCTCTTCTTTCACAGACTTTCAACACTTCCCTTTCCATCCCTAGTAAATGGCAGAACCGATTTTGATGTAAACCATATGTAATTGTACCTATATGTACACGTCATATCCTGTAGTTTGATGCTCCATTTGGTTTATTTATCCCCACTGTCACCCCTAAAAAGCCCTAAATGTAATAAACGGATGAACCGATTTCGATAAAATATGACTAATTGTAATTCACACGTTGCCCTTTCATATTTTGATATGCCGCTTGAGTATATTATTTGACCACATTCGATTATTGTTCATTCCCACTTTTACCGATGTAATCTAATAAATGGATAAACCGAATTGGATAAAAATATAACTAAGTGTACTTCACCCGTTATGCACTTTTATTTGATATGTCACTTGGGTATATTTGACAACATTCGTTTTTTTCATTCCCACTTTTACCCCTATATACCTAGGTATAATAAATGGATGAATCGATTTTGATACACTTTATCTAAGAACCAGCATCGGAAAATATGCTGCCTAACTAAAAAAACCGCATCTAATTTGGATTACCTGTTAGCGAGCTACGGTGGCACAAACAGACACACACACACAGACACACATAGCGGTCAAACACTTATCACCCATCTTTTTGCGTCGGGGGTTAAAAATATAATACGACATAATTTAAAGGACATTTTATGTATAAAATTTACCTAGAAGTAAGCACTCAGCATAATTCTAATTTGACCAACCCCCCCCCCCCACCCTTGGGCACTTTCGATATGATCACTTGGACATTTACAGGAATAATAATTGTAACAGATAACTTACGTTTTATCGTACAGTGTATAGAATGCCTTAGCAAATGTTCGCCGTGAATACTTAAATGGTCATAACTTTTTTATTTACGAACCGATTGACATGAAATAAACACTAAATTTTAAATGAAGATTACCACAATATATTAGTGAAAACCGCATCTTAATCGGATAAGCCGTTTCTGAGATTAGCGTGCACGAACATACAGACAAACAGACAAACCGACAAACAGACAAACAGACAAACAGACAAAAATTTTTTTAACTACAGTTTTGGGTTTGGGATCGATTTAATAATAGCACCTGCTAATTTTTTTTTACATATTTTGATTGTACAGACACGACTTTTCTAGAATTTTATTATATGTATTGATGATGATGATGAAGTTAATGAAAAAATAAAGACAACGCTGATACAATAAACTAAAATAAACTATACTATATTATAAATATAATATGTATATAACTAAAATAAACTCGAAATAAAGAGGAAGCTATAGTAGGTATATAGGTTATTATAAAGAATTGTAAAATTGTAATAACATAATAATATGAATTCCTTTAACACATTGAGTATATAAGAGGCTTTTTTAATCATTCATAGTACTATTATGAATGAAATTTAAAAGGCTAGTTACTCACAAAATACACTGTGAAAGCTTGTCTCAAATCCATAAGATTGAGTTTAGTTAATACATTCGTCATGCAGACATCAGTCAAATCAAAAATACAAATATACTCGCGAACGAAATCGCATTGTCGCATGTAATCACCGAGCTGAAAAAAAAATTTAAATATTAAACTTGGAGTTAGTACTGTATATGAAGAGTAGCTGGAGGTAGGAGGTAGTAGGAGAAACTTAGAGTTAGTAGTGCATGTGAAGATAGGATTTTAAAATATAGTAATGTATTTATATTCGATGAAGTTGTATTTTTTGTAAGCTTATTGCTATAGTATTTATTTTTATATATCTTGCTTGAAGTAACTTCATTACTTTTTTGAAATTATAATTTAACTAACACTACATAATATTATACGAAGTCACTGTCGCTGTTTGTCCCTATGCTTAAATTTAAAACTGATTTTACAGCGGTTTCTTTTTAGGATACTATAATTTGATAAGTTTTTTGCAAAGCGGAAATCTAGTATAATATAGTACTCACAACAACACTATATTTGAGTGCGTCAGAAATATGAGAAGATTCCATAGCCCCGTAAACTTTGACCGTTATCAATCTGCAGTGATCTTTTGTTAATTGCGGTAAAATAAGTGGTTTCCTGAAAAAAGGACAATTTAATTAGAGAAAGAAAAAGGAATCCAGTTCAATAGATTGTCAAAAGGACATTTTTCCATTATTCCAAATTGAAGCATTGTCTTTTGATGAAAAAAGAGCGTGTGTGCCGAGCACACGTGTCAGAGGTGAAACTTCTTTGGCAAGATTCAAAGATACGAAAATCCTCGCCTTACTCCATGACGTGTAATTGACTCTCAACGCGCCTAAAGAAGTTTCACTTCAAAAATCTTCTGAAGTGAAGTAATTTGTTGGTTGATTTTAGTGCCAGTGGGAAATAAATTTGGTATGCATTTTACATCCGCTTGAGTTCGATTTTCTTTGAGAGCAAGGAGTGCTTTGTACCAGACCGACCGTTTTATTCAGGAGCATTTCTCGGAAATAGAATATTATAGGATGTTGTATGATAGTCATAACATCACAAACTAAATACATCACAAATATGGTTATTTGGAAATGTTTTGTAGCTACCTAATTATAATACCAAATGAATAAGTAGTGTCGTCAGATTATAAAAAATATTAGGTCTCTAAATTGTAAATGTAAATTACTTCACATTAAATAATGATGTACCTACATGGTATTATTATTTTGCAGTTCTTCAATACAATTAAAAAAGCTTTAATGATTCCATTTCGTGAAGTGATTCGTGGCGTAAACAAACTTACAAATATAAAAATTGTTCAATCCGAACGCACGTAGCCTAAGGCAGACAGTTAGTCTATTAAAAATAAATTAAATACACATATACACTTCAAAAATATGTACAAATCATTTAGTCCATACAGACGAAGTCGCAGGCAGAAAGCTAGCTTGCAAAATATAAATTAAATACACATACATAAGTTGAAACACGTGAGCAAAGTCTTCCTTCACGTTATTACAACGGAAACTCTCTGGAAGCAAGGAGCGTAGGGTGCACAACTTGTCAAGTTTCTGTTTAGCGTTCTCGACTGATCCTTTTGCGACGATTATTGAGGAACGCAGGAAGTTGTCAGCTGTAATCAGAATTTTATGAATCTAAATATGTCCTACTAACTAATAAATATGTACTTCGAAACAAAGGGGGTGAATACAACGTGTGTATTACAGTAAGTAAAACCATACAAAGTATAAGACTTTTAGATTAGTGAATTATGAACATTTACCACACCAGATTATGAAAACTTTAAATGCGAACTAAGTTGCGAGAATTTTCCAGTACAAAATAGAAACAATAAACACAACTCACAAAAGTCTTTTCTCTTAAAATGGGGTTGCTTTTCGATCCAATCCCGTAACATCCTGATAGCATCTTCCATTTCACCTGGCTTGCTTAAATTAATACTTTTATAAACATAATCGACAGTATCTGGTCGTAAGTGTATAATATTTTTCTTTGGTTTATACTCCATTTTGATTTTGATTGCCTTCTCTTATCGATGTTGGATATACTACTGAATAAGAATTTACTAAAAGTACATGTAAGCGGTCGCTTAAATGCAAAATGTTCCGCATTCGTTTTTTATTTTATTACAATTGTATGAAATGTGAGAAATGAATGGCTAAGAGCGTTCTTCGTTCTGCAAAAATGAAGGTTTCGTAAATAATTTATGATCGAAATATTTATTAGTATCTATTAAAAAGAGTTTTTTGACTCTTATTTACTATGATAATAAAAACCTTGATGTTTCTTGACATGATTATTTAAATAACAAATATCTTCAGTTCCAATTTATTATAAGTATTCGTTACAACTAAGATCAAACGAAGGATAAGGATTTCATATTTTATTGAGGAACTCTTACTAATTTAAAAATATACTTATATATAATTTCGTTTAAAAATTCAAGGTTTAAGTTTTTTATAAAGTACCTAATATTTTAGTGACATAAACAATTCATCAGAGATCAATGGCCTTTTTTTAAAGAATTTTTCCATACTCAATATAAATTTTCAATTCGCGTCAGTAAGAATTTTATACGCGCTTTTTTATATATTTTTATGTATAATTATTCTATCGATTAATTCGATTTTTGTTTCATTATCTTGTTTACGACTATTGAATTCGATGCGATGAGATTCCTTAAAACCATTGTTTTCAGTCTATCTACTGATAAAAAATAGAAAAATAAGATTTTCTGTGTTTATAGTTACAGTCCTAAAGTTCAACGACTTGCAATTTAAAAAGTCATAATATATTGGTTATTCAATTGACACAAGGTCCTATCAATCTTCACTGTCAGGCTACAAAATCTAGGTGAAGGCAAGTTCTGTTTATAGTGCGTTTAAATTTATAACTGCATACAAGATATAATTAACTTCTTTTCTACGTAAACCTTGAGAACTATAACTAACCTTTCGAATATTATAAATACATTAGAATCTTCAATTAAAAGCACGATTCATAACTAGGCAGGGTCGGCAACTTTAGTTATCAAAATCGAGCCCATAATATGAATCTTAAGGTAAGGTGTTAAGGTTAAGGGTTAGTAAGGTTTATTTTTATTTATTATTATTTATACACTATAATTGAAAAAAAAAGCACTAAGTATATTGATTAACACTTCTAATTTGAAATAAATTTTTGTGTATTAATCGTAATATTTATTTATATTTTATTTTATTTATTTACTTTTATTTTATTTATAATCGTATTCGTTTATTCCGTAACCAACCCTAATAGAAAAGAGCCTTTATAAAAATAGAACTTTATGTAATTGACGACATCATTCTTGAATAAAATTCAACAGAAATTTAAGCTTGTTGGTTAGTTTCCGCACAATCAACAAAAAACCCGTTATTTTTACTATGAGTGAGCAAATTATAAGGCCAATATCCTTTCACTGGGTTTCCATTTCCTATGATTACTTTCTTGGTATTTTTTGTATTGAGGACGTTAAAATGTTTAAACTGTTGTTTATTTAGTATTTGAACCGTTAACCTTATTATTTTTTAGCAGTTGTAATAATTGTTTTTAATTTATCTTCTACAATGTTAAGAGCTAAAAATAAACATATTCAATGATATTTTGACGTGACAACGTCTTATAATTCGATAGAGCCGGCTGCACGCACGAAAAAACATGACTCATGCGGCGTTACCTCGCTCTGAGGCGTTTCATGTATGGACTGTGGAAGCATGCTTGAAGTACAAGCGAGAGCGCGGAACGAGCGACAAAGAAGCGCAATTGTCACGTTCAACTATCGTCAGTAAACCGACTTTACAGACAACCAATTATTTTTTTAATTTTTTTGGCGTGTATTGATAAATGTTATTCTCTTTGATATTCACTATAAAAACTAAAAATTATAATTTTTACAACAGCGATAATTATGAACAATCCGGTTCTAAATATTTATGATGCAACAATTTTTTAATATGTTCCCATTCTTTTTTCCCCACTTTCTATACTATTTTATAATTTTAGCATATTATACTATTTTAGATTGTTAATGCTGAAGTTTTATGCCCTGAATATCTTCGTAACCAATTTGGAAAATAAAAAATTATGTCTTCAACTACACTTTAAAATATTTGAAACAATTATAATAAGAAACTATATAAGCAGAATTCAATTCCAAACTATTTTATGCGTAAACGAAATTTTTGAATCGAAACTTTATCCAGACCAAACAATCTCGATGACCTCTGCTTGAATTAAATCTCTAACAAAGTGTATTAAAGTTCAAAATTGAAAACACCATCTTTATATTGATACAGAATGCAAACAAAGGAATAGTCGGATAGTTCAGGTATTGTATTATCTACATCGACAGGTAATGTATGGAAAACGCCACCCGCAACGTTTGTATGAAAATTAGATTTGAATTTAAAGCGACTGGGATTACGGTTCGATGGAGGCACTGCCTTTTGAAAACAGCGTGCTATAAAAATGAATATAAAGCTGTATATTTTTACAACATAAATAAAGTATCAGGTAGCTTGTTTTCATAGATAAAAAAATTTCATATAGGTACCATTATATTCCTTGAAGTATTACCATTCACGAAAGATGGCTCTCTCAGTAAAGATCAGGGGATTAGGTTAGTTAAGTTATGTAAACAATTCTTGGGTGATATAAGAAAGTTCCTCATTGACGTCAAGGTATGACGCATTGGAAAAAATCATACGTTTTCGCAAAGATATTTAGCCTAACCTTGGACATTGGTTCACCTGCGTTCAAAGGGCCTTGGTTTTTCACACAAATAAGCCTTTGTTCGTCAGAGTTCCAAAATGTAATATACACTTCATACAATTATATATTTTTAGATCGTTATTTAATGGGCTTCGTTGTTATGCAAAAATTTATAATTAGTAAAGTATATTAATATATATTTAAAAGTAAAGGGCCAAAGACATTTTAATTTTAATATTTCTTTGCGTCTGGTAACTAGCTTTGTATTTCCACAATAATTCAATATAATTTATTAAGTAAGGAAATTTCCATGGGCCGAGATAATTCACTGCGGTAAATTTATTTTTTATTTCTACTTTTTATGAACAATAAAAAAATGTACTAAGGTAAATTAGCGTGTCACTCTATTCTTAATAAATCCACATATATTTTTTGTGCACTATTATTAAATGTTTCGACACATTATATCTACACAACTACCAACACACACATAATATGTATACTTCTATAGAGATTAAACATCAGCGCTCTATCTAAAGTGCTGCAAACAAAACACACACAAAACATTATTCAGCAGTAATAGAAAGAACCAAATCACTCGAATAAAAACCAATTCTCGGGTAAACAAGAACTTCTTACTTTGCATTTAATGCCGGCTCTACACTCGCCCGCGAATCGCGGCCGCTGTTTACGGCCGCGGCTCGCGCATTGATACGCCGCGATAAATATAGCCCTCCACACTCGCGACCTTTCGCATTAACGTTCGCGCATTTGACTAAAATGGACGTGGAAGTTGCTGCTGCTCTGACATTGTGCGCTTTAGCGAATTACAATTATGCATTTATAAAGTCCAAAAAACAAGTTAAGGAGAATTTATAAATGAGAATATATGAGAATTAATAAAAATATTATGCACTAAAATTATGTTTGCTTTTAAAACAAAATACGTAATTCGAAACAACTGTGAACACAGCGCGAGTGTGGATGCGTTCGCGTTCGCGCTTCGCAAACCCTTTGAAGCGGACCAAAAAACCGCCACCGGACGGGGAACGCCGCGAAGCGCGAACGCGATGTCGCGAAACCATCCACACTCGCGGTTCGCGGCCTTCGCGGGCCTTCGCGGCGCGAGTGTGGAGCCGGCATAAAGCTTGCATTAGCGACGAAAAGAATTATACGAATTACGAAGTTGTTGATTGTGGAAACTGGAAACACATTGAAAACGAATGCTATTGTGCTGTGTTGAATACATTATGTAATTAATTTATTCGTTAGTCATTTTGGAATTCAATACTTTAAAAATGCGTAAAATAAAATACATTGTTATCATGCATTGTAATCTATACTAATATTATAAAGCTGAAGAGTTTGTTTGTTTGAACGCGCTAATCTCGGGAACTCTGGTCCGATTTGAAAAATTCTTTCGGTGTTAGATAGCCCATTTATCGAGGTAGGCTTTATATATAATACGCTACGACCAACAGGAGTGGAGTCTGGGGAGTGAAACCGCGCGGAGCAGCTAGTTATGGATAAAGTTTAAATTTAAAACCTATTCAATAACTTTTATAAATAAATAATAATAAATAATAAATATAAATATTATAGGACATTATTACACAAAATCGACCTAGTCCCACAGTAAGCTCAATTAAGGCTTGTGTTGTGGGTACTAGGCGAAGATAAATATAATATTTAATATTTAATAAATACATATATAGATAAAATAATTTATAGATATGATTAGAATTTAAAACCACGTATAGTAACATTAACATTACATTCAATGTGGATTTTATTGATAAATATTAGATAAATTAATCAAATTTCTTGAAGTTCCATTCAAAGGTAACAAAGTAAAATATTATAATATTTACGTCATTTTGTTTAATTCATGAAACTTTTTCTTATTGTATAATTTATAAATAATTTTTTATCGTTTTAGGAATAATCCTTTTTAATACCATATAATTATAAATTGGTTATTAAACCCAAAGTCAACATCAAAAAAAAAAATCAGTCAAGGACTTCGTCGTTTTGTTAAATTTTATTCACATTAGTGACATAAGAACAGTAAAAAGCCTATTCATCATTACAGGGTGGAAATTTCTATGGGCCTTGGAGGGAAATTCTTGAAATACTGAGCGTAACAAATTTTGCTGAAAGGAAACATTCCTTTATATAATTAAAAAAATAAATAGAACTGCAATTAAAGAATTTTAAAAATTCCCTAACAGTGCCCGGGTATCTATCTAGTTAAAATTGAAATAATCTTCAAATCTCTACAAATTAATAAACATACATAAAAAAACATATAGGTACAGCAGAACACAGAACCTGCTTCATTTTTAAAGTGAGCTAAAAATTAAGTAATTCATAACCTATAAATTTAGGTAACATTACGAGAAATCTATGTTATTTTAAAATTTAATCTGTCTATATCGTGTGACAACGCGCGCGAATTTTAGACTATTCGGTTCACTGGATTCGCGTCAATCCCTCGGATCGACTAACACCGGGAATAAACTAATTGGATTTGAAGCTATAGGTTATTATTTGATATATCCATTGCATATGTTATGTCTGCTAATATATTAGATTTAAGTTGTAGCAATTTATTAAGGCTCTCTCATAATTAAGGGAAGGGATTGAGATTGGTTGAATTAATTGTAACCCTTATAAAGGGGGCTTCGCTTTTGGTTTGTTATCTTAAATGAAAACTAAGTATGCTTTAGGTTTGGCTTTCCTTTTACTGCAAATGAAAAAATGGTAAGTAGGTAACTTTGACATGATAGGATGAGAATTAAAGTTTATTTTATTATCGCTTAACTATTCATTAATTTTCACAAATAATGAAAGTATGTGAGATCTTGCACATTTAATTGTATTGATTATTTTAGTAGATGTAATTTGTTAGCTCCTTTGTTATTGTTGCAATTTTGTTGAAGCATCCAAATTAGTTTGTTACTTTTTTTATACTTCTACCCTGAATATTTTATCTATCAAATGCAGCTTTTGCTTGGGTAAAGGATTGAAGTACCTACTCAAGAGCGCTTATGTATTTCCAAAAATAATCATGAGATACTAATTCGTCGGAGAGTAAAAAAAATATATGAATTCGCATTTGGATACATGAAATTTCACATTGTAGACTTTTTGCGACGTTGAATACATTTTCTTATTTATTTATTTAACCATTTATTTACCTCATTACTCTAATAGTGTACCTATTTGATTGCAGTTTTCAAAGACAAGAATGATTGATTACTATATATTAGCTCAAATTTCGGACCAAACATTTCATCAAAAAATGCGTAAAACCATCCCGTTACAAGAAACAACTCTTCCAGCCAATATACTTGATGTAATGGAAAATCCATTCGATTTGTCGGACCGTGGCTGAAGTGAAACAGCCAACTATTTGTGGGCGCGTGCAAAACTGTTCACTGGCTATTAACAATGGCTAATACATTGCCTTTCGTTGGGGTCCATTGGTGACTCCTTTACAGACAAATGGGGTGAACACACGCGTGATTTACTCCACATTTAGGCTGGTTTCACGAGCCTGAAGTGAAACTGTAATGGACATGGAGTACGTGAAACTTTTGTGTATTGTATTACGTTTATGTATTTTTATTTTATTGGCTGATCTTGGTATTTTGGTGTATAGACGGAATTCTAAAAGGTACTGGGAATTGGATGAGGTTTATAGTTAAAGGTTGGTTGTTCTTGTAAATTCAATACTTATTGTTATTTTGTTAATTGAATATTACCAGGTGGCATTGCTAGGTAAAATTAATGTGATGAAATTTTTTTTTTAATTTTTGGTTTATAAAATCCTGAATGCAACAAAAATGCACAGCATACTAGATACCTATGTATTAACTAATTGTCAGATTAAAATCAAATATGTGATTTTTCTAACAAACATAATCTTTTATTTCATAACTTATTGGTTAATATTATTACAAAATGTGTTGTTGCACGGTTAATGAACCAATAATAATACTGATTATAATGACAATATTCCTGCAAGTAGTTTATTTGTTATTGTTATTAAAATTATAGTAAACAATAATTATGTGAAACCACACCGCTATTTGTGTGTATTCAGAAATGAATAAAAATATTATTAAAAATATTCTTACTTCGAAATAAATCTATACATATAATAAAATCGTAGGAAAGTCAAAACTGTACATTGAATATTTTTTTAAAAGAATACCTGGGCCGTGATCTATAATCGATATAGAAGCCAAAAACATAGTTTTTAGAATTTTTGTCTGTTTGTCTGTTTGTCTGTTTGTCTGTATGTTTGTCCGAGCTAATCTCGAAAAGTACTGCATAGATTGACTTCAAATTTTGCATGAATATTACTAACAGGTCGGGTGAGGCTATAGGCTACATATTATCAAGCTATCATCTACGGGGGAGGAGCTGTGAACCTTTATTTTTCTTACGTATTCCGTGTATTACGACAGCGTACAATCTAAAGACTCATGTTTAAATGTTGGTTTCGAGTAAGCCATGCTATTATCTAGCTTTACAAAATAAAAACTATGTCATTTACGTAATTTGGGCAGAGAAACAGTTTAATGAATTTAGTAGTATAAAGACAAATTAGAAACAGCGCCATCTATTAAATGTTATAAAAATCAAATCAATTTACACGTTAACTATTGGAAATTAATAATCAAATGACGCATATATAAATGTTGTTTGACAATATCTAGATTGACACTATAAAAATTATGCCATTTAAGTAACTTGGGAAGAGAAACATAGCTTAAAGAATGTAAGTTGTATAATGTTAATTTTGTAACAGCGCCATCTATGAGATTTCGTAAAAATCAAATCAATTTACATGTTAACACTACTGAACACAATGTTAAAAATTAATAATTTAAATATAATTATGTTATTTATTTATTTAACTCTTTAACCCATATCTTCCGTTCCCTATAAGATATATTTCGTGTAAATAATAAACTACATTTTTTTTAAAGTGAGGGTACCTACTTAGATGTTTATTATTTTAAGTAAAAATAGACACCATTATCTACAGTTAATCTAATGATTGTGTTCCAAAGAGTATAATAATATATTGTTGTGTTCATTAGTTACAATTTTTAAAATCTTCGTGTTTTATAAATTTACTAGCTTACCGCCCGCGGCTTCGTCCGCTTTGTCTAAAACCTAATAAATTATGTACTAAAACCTTCCTCTTGAATCAGTCTATCTATTAAAAAAACCGCATCAAAATCTGTTGCGAAGTTTTAAAGATTTAAGCATACAAAGGGACATAGGGACATAGGGACACAGAAAGCGACTTTTTTTATACTATGTAGTGATATTTATAAAGCAATTGAATGCCATAAAACCAAAAATATCAAATGCAATCTTCGTGTTTTGTGAATTTTCACCATCATGCGTTCCCACAAAAGGTAAGTTGTTACTTACAGGTATTTATTGAAATGAAATGAAATGAATGATTCTTTTATTATTTTGAGGTGCATTGGGAACAGAAGTTTTTGATAAAATTTTATTTATAAGTAGCTTTTTTTATAGATTTACAGTTAACTTTTGATTTTTTTATTCAATGCTAATAAAATTATATCGCCTTTGGAAGACGATTTCTGCTGATATTTTTACTACACCACTTGAAAATTGATGATTTGATGATAAAGACAGTAGCAGCGAGGATTAAGTGGAAATTAGTAATCATCCGCTTCGTCAATTTTTGACTGAAGTTAATGTCCAACGTCCAATGGTTCAATCATTGGAAGTATCTCGGGAAATTTTGGAGGATATTTTTCAGGAAGGAGAGGAGGGGCAGCCAACCACATATCAAACTACTACGTTTTAGTACCGAAAAAAATGTTATTGCCAAATGGAACGTAAATTTTGCACTCACAACTTTACAAGTAATGTTTTTATTTTGACTTTGCGGTTATCTGATTATAATATTTATCGTTATGGCTATCGACGTACCGACCGTACTGGGATCAGAGTAGGTACATGATATACAGTTCATCATCCAGGATTGCTTAGAGCATTTTCACACTGAAAAAGATGTTTTCTTTGAATCGTAGTTGCTTCATTTATTTATTTTTAATCATTTTAAATAATATGTTTTATATTTTATAAATATATCATTTTCATTATTTAAGTAGATAAAATAAATTATGTAACGGTTTTATAAGAAAACACATTATATTTGTTAGGCGACGGTGATTTCTTCCAGGCAAAAGAAATCATCTTCAGGATGGAATCATCCTGGATCATCTTCAGAATCATCTTCTGAATCATCTTCAGAATCATCTTCAGGATGGAATCATCATCATGGATCCAGATGGGGGTCAAGTGACGCGGGCCACGTACCACAAACATGCTTAGTTTGTGGTATCGAGCGCGAAAGATAGTCATCGTGTTTTTAGTAAAGTTACTATGTAAACTAACGTAATTTAATACTTAGGTACATATTCTATAATGGTGTGCTCAAACTGTTAATCTACATATTTTAATTTAGATTATTATTTGATACTAAGTAATGTAGAATTTAAACCACATTCATGTTTTCTTCAGATTTTAAGATTTTCTTATCAGAGTGTTCAATTTTAATGTAGTTAAATTTTATAAGAGACAATAATTAAGAAAATTTTAAAATAAAGTGTCACGTATTTTTTTTAAACAACGAATGACGAAAAACGACCTAATCGCGGACGAAGTCGCGGGCAACAGCTAGTGTTTTATAAAAATGAAAATATTATGTTCATTGGAGCTTACGAAATTTCTTCGAAATGAGTTTATGATATTATAAAGTTACGACGTACCATAACAATGCATAATCTAATATATGTATATTATAAAGGCGAAAGTTTGTATGGATGTATGGATGTATGGATGTTTGTTACTCTTTCACGTAAAATCTACTGAACCGATTACAATGAATTTTAGCACACATATAGAGGGTAACTTGGATTAACATATAGGATAGTTTTTATCCCGGAAATCCCACGGGAACGGGAACTATGCGGGTTTTCCTTTGCGAACGCGGGCGAAGCCGCGGGCAGAAATCTAGTATTATTATAATTGTGTTTCAAGATTAGCGGAAAATTAATATCAAAAATAATATTTTATAAACCAAGTAAATCATGTAACGTGTATAACGTAATCATTTATATTATGTGAGTATGTAGGTATTTAATAAATTATATAATACTAGTTGTCCGCCCCGGCTTCGCCCGTGGTACATATTTCGCAATAAAAGGCAGTCTATGTCCTTTCTCAGGTATCAGAATAACTCCATACCAAAATTCATGCAAATTGGTTCAGTAGTTTAGGCGTGATTGAGTAACAGACAGACAGACAGAGTTACTTTCGCATTTATAATATTAGTATGGATTAGGTGGCTAAATAAAATTAGTGATAGAAAATGCTAGTGCGAAATCTATGGTCGAAATTAGTAACAAAACACATCAATAACCAGACGAAACCTCATGTATATAATATGTCTCATACCATAGGGTCTACAAAACAAAATAAATTATTAAATCCTAAATTAAGAGAGAAACGTTTAATATACCTAACAAATTAAATTAGCCACTCCAAAGATTGAATGTTCATCCATTGTAAAGTGATCAATATTAAAGGGTTGGATCATTTGATCAATACAAGGGTAAAGATAAAAGAATTGGTTAAAATATCTCATTTACCTTTTGTTCAATGAATTATAAATGTTGGTTTCTATTTATATTTCAATATTTTATTCATTAACATACGTTCTCTAATTTTAAGCACTGTTGCACAAATTGATATTTCATCGTACAATACTCAAAACTGCTCAAAATGTAATTGAATTCGTACAGTTATACAAGCAATCCATACTAATATTATAAACTAGCTGTTGCCCGCGACTTCGTCCGCGATTAGGTCGTTTTTCGTCATTCGTTGTTTAAAAAAAATACGTGACACTTTATTTTAAAATTTTCTTAATTATTGTCTCTTATAAAATTTAACTACATTAAAATTGAACACTCTGATAAGAAAATCTTAAAATCTGAAGAAAACATGAATGTGGTTTAAATTCTACATTACTTAGTATCAAATAATAATCTAAATTAAAATATGTAGATTAACAGTTTGAGCACACCATTATAGAATATGTACCTAAGTATTAAATTACGTTAGTTTACATAGTAACTTTACTAAAAACACGATGACTATCTTTCGCGCTCGATACCACAAACTAAGCATGTTTGTGGTACGTGGCCCGCGTCACTTGACCCCCATCTGGATCCATGATGATGATTCCATCCTGAAGATGATTCTGAAGATGATTCAGAAGATGATTCAGAAGATGATTCTGAAGATGATCCAGGATGATTCCATCCTGAAGATGATTTCTTTTGCCTGGAAGAAATCACCGTCGCCTAACAAATATAATGTGTTTTCTTATAAAACCGTTACATAATTTATTTTATCTACTTAAATAATGAAAATGATATATTTATAAAATATAAAACATATTATTTAAAATGATTAAAAATAAATAAATGAAGCAACTACGATTCAAAGAAAACATCTTTTTCAGTGTGAAAATGCTCTAAGCAATCCTGGATGATGAACTGTATATCATGTACCTACTCTGATCCCAGTACGGTCGGTACGTCGATAGCCATAACGATAAATATTATAATCAGATAACCGCAAAGTCAAAATAAAAACATTACTTGTAAAGTTGTGAGTGCAAAATTTACGTTCCATTTGGCAATAACATTTTTTT
Source organism: Colias croceus (assembly GCF_905220415.1). NCBI lineage: Eukaryota > Metazoa > Arthropoda > Insecta > Lepidoptera > Pieridae > Colias > Colias croceus. The sequence goes on from NC_059555.1 coordinate 5,565,799, forward strand.
CGGTACTAAAACGTAGTAGTTTGATATGTGGTTGGCTGCCCCTCCTCTCCTTCCTGAAAAATATCCTCCAAAATTTCCCGAGATACTTCCAATGATTGAACCATTGGACGTTGGACATTAACTTCAGTCAAAAATTGACGAAGCGGATGATTACTAATTTCCACTTAATCCTCGCTGCTACTGTCATTATCATCAAATCATCAATTTTCAAGTGGTGTAGTAAAAATATCAGCAGAAATCGTCTTCCAAAGGCGATATAATTTTATTAGCATTGAATAAAAAAATCAAAAGTTAACTGTAAATCTATAAAAAAAGCTACTTACAAATAAAATTTTATCAAAAACTTCTGTTCCCAATGCACCTCAAAATAATAAAAGAATCATTCATTTCATTTCATTTCAATAAATACCTGTAAGTAACAACTTACCTTTTGTGGGAACGCATGATGGTGAAAATTCACAAAACACGAAGATTGCATTTGATATTTTTGGTTTTATGGCATTCAATTGCTTTATAAATATCACTACATAGTATAAAAAAAGTCGCTTTCTGTGTCCCTATGTCCCTATGTCCCTTTGTATGCTTAAATCTTTAAAACTTCGCAACAGATTTTGATGCGGTTTTTTTAATAGATAGACTGATTCAAGAGGAAGGTTTTAGTACATAATTTATTAGGTTTTAGACAAAGCGGACGAAGCCGCGGGCGGTAAGCTAGTAAATTTATAAAACACGAAGATTTTAAAAATTGTAACTAATGAACACAACAATATATTATTATACTCTTTGGAACACAATCATTAGATTAACTGTAGATAATGGTGTCTATTTTTACTTAAAATAATAAACATCTAAGTAGGTACCCTCACTTTAAAAAAAATGTAGTTTATTATTTACACGAAATATATCTTATAGGGAACGGAAGATATGGGTTAAAGAGTTAAATAAATAAATAACATAATTATATTTAAATTATTAATTTTTAACATTGTGTTCAGTAGTGTTAACATGTAAATTGATTTGATTTTTACGAAATCTCATAGATGGCGCTGTTACAAAATTAACATTATACAACTTACATTCTTTAAGCTATGTTTCTCTTCCCAAGTTACTTAAATGGCATAATTTTTATAGTGTCAATCTAGATATTGTCAAACAACATTTATATATGCGTCATTTGATTATTAATTTCCAATAGTTAACGTGTAAATTGATTTGATTTTTATAACATTTAATAGATGGCGCTGTTTCTAATTTGTCTTTATACTACTAAATTCATTAAACTGTTTCTCTGCCCAAATTACGTAAATGACATAGTTTTTATTTTGTAAAGCTAGATAATAGCATGGCTTACTCGAAACCAACATTTAAACATGAGTCTTTAGATTGTACGCTGTCGTAATACACGGAATACGTAAGAAAAATAAAGGTTCACAGCTCCTCCCCCGTAGATGATAGCTTGATAATATGTAGCCTATAGCCTCACCCGACCTGTTAGTAATATTCATGCAAAATTTGAAGTCAATCTATGCAGTACTTTTCGAGATTAGCTCGGACAAACATACAGACAAACAGACAAACAGACAAACAGACAAAAATTCTAAAAACTATGTTTTTGGCTTCTATATCGATTATAGATCACGGCCCAGGTATTCTTTTAAAAAAATATTCAATGTACAGTTTTGACTTTCCTACGATTTTATTATATGTATAGATAGATGCGAAAGTAACTCTGTATGTCTGTTACTCAATCACGCCTAAACTACTGAACCAATTTGCATGAAATTTGGTATGGAGATATTTTGATACCCGAGAAAGGACATAGGCTACCTTTTATTGCGAATAATGTACCACGTTCGAAGCCGGGGCGGACCTCTAGTAGATTAATAAAATAGAATAGGAGAGAATTATATTTTCATATAAAATTACACGTAAAAACCTATGCATGGTCTCTTATTCTATTTGTATCTATAGAACTCCTAACTTTTTAGTATTCAATGTGGCGCTCCTCTTCAGGACCTACCAGCTATTTTGCCGAAAATGACATAAAAAAATGTGTGCGCGTACTAGTGTACACACGTAAGAAGTGAAACTTCTTTATGACCTTATTTTTTTTTTTAAATAATTTATTATATTCAACTTTACAGAAATACGTCGAATCACGCGTGGCATAAGAGAAAGATGGCGCGTAACGGAAAAATGTCACGCGTAACGAAAAAATGTTACACTATTTTTTTTTCCAACCCCGATAAAGAAGTTTCACGTCAAAAATAATCTATGGTATAGTTTGGACATTGTTTAATTGTCTTAAAAAAATATTTATTCTACTGAACTTTGAAAACTGTTGTTATTCATATCACCTATAAATACAAAGACAACCTAAAGAAATATTTCACTAAGCGTCTTGAGATCCTTTAGAAATCTAATGATCCTAATTCCTAATAAACGGTAATCACCAGATATTGCTTTTATCAAGAGCCACATATTAAACTGAATGGAGCTAATGCACTAATATCAAATAATTAATGGTGTTTGTACTTTACGTTTACATACGTTAGCGAAATAGGTACCTACATAAATAAAACGTACACGTAAGAAGTGAAACTTCTTTATGTCCTTATTTTTCAATTAATAATAATTATTGACTATATGCAACTTTACAGAAATACGTCGAATCACGCGTACTAGGTATAAGAAAAAGATGGCGCGTAACGGAAAAATGTCACGCGTAATGAAAAAATGTTACACTAAATTTTTTTCCAACCCCGTTAAGGCTGCAGTCTAGCAAAATTGCGTTTTCAACAAGTTATTTGATAATTTTTTCCCGGCTATTGAAATGATAAACTGAATTTTTTTTTCTTGTTTATCAATTAGTGTTATATACGCAATGCGCATGAATTTTTTCACATTTATAAAGTTACTTTATGTTACCTTAATCAGGCCTTCAAGATAAGTCTCTTTCCTCCAAAGACATTTCGAGCTAAGTTTGTGCACTCACTACGTTGCAACCGATTACAATTTATACAATTTGATCAGCGCATTATTATCCTTATATAGTCGTTATTAAAATCTGCTGAATACAATTGCCGAAAAACTTATGATTTTCCTAATTAGAACGTTATAAATTCATTAAATTTCCCATTTTTTGCCTTACAAAAACTATTGATAAATACTGCTAAAAGTTATTTTTTCCATTAATTTATTCGAGTTGAATGAGTATTAAACCTTTAAAAAAATTTTTTTTGAATTTTGATAATTCTTTAAATATTAAAAAAATATTTAAAATAAGTAGGAAAAATCCTAGCGAATTTCTTTAGTCGCGCTCCTTGGGCCGGAGCGTTCTGACGTGTGCTCTACGCTCGATTTTCCTTCATACCGAAGTGAAAGTTGCTCTACTTCATTAAATTTAATATTTTTGTTAATTGATTATTTTTATCTTAGTTTTGTGCAAATATTCGTATTTTTAAACATTTGATTTCGATATGGAAAATAAACGAAAAAAATATGCGTGTAACTACTAGAAAAAAAATTATCTTCGAACATAAAGTTAATGAAACCAAAGGTGATTGGCAAAAATTTCGTTATTTTACGGGGTGTCAGTAAAGGGATGTATATTTCTTTAAAACTAAAGTAAGCTCATAAATTTTCTTATAATATAATTTTTTTTTGAAGTTCCAAAAATGTTTATTTTTCGTTTGAGAAATACGAAACATAATATAAACTTGTATTGAGAACTTGAACTTGGGACATACGGGAAAAATGATTTGTTTACTCCAAAATTCCAAATATGTCGAGGTGTTTTAATTTTTTCTTCTAGTCATTTTGAACGTAGCGGCATGTTATTTGATTATTAATTTTGTAACTTAAATACAGGATATTGGTTTTATATTCTGATCTTACAGACGCGCTGACAAATTTAGTCTACCATTTCTAGTTTAGACCTCTAAGTACCAATATTAAAACGAATGGATTATCATCACATCATCAAAACTCAGATGTAATGGAAGATCACAATAACATAGAAAATTCAATAGGTGTTGAGAACTAAACAAACACAAGTAACAGAGACGCGAAGAATAAAAAAAGAGGACGAAAACGATAATTCGTTGATGCTTTCCCTTTTCGACGTATTGTTAGGGTACATCACCAATCTGCAAAAAATAAAACTGATGATTCCCAATTGCTGATTAAAAATGAAAAACAAATAATCGACAACAGTGGTGAAAATTTGCTGATCACAATGAAACATCCTTCAGTGGTAGCAGATTTACTCATTTAAAATGTAAAGGAGAGGAGGACAGGAAAACATTATGAATGTGGATGGTGGATTGTATACAGGGTGTAATCGATAAGTATATGCAGGCGATTATGACGTTATTATTGCAGGTATCAAAAAACTTAAAACTGATATCGAAATTACTTTACCTAATGAGCAAAATGACAATTATAACTTTTTAAAAGTATAACGAGAAATATCTAAAAAAATTACTTTATACATTCCCATATCAAGAAGGGAAAATGGGACTAGTAAGTAGAAGTTAAATGTCTAATTCCGGCCAAATACATGAATGCGGAAGATGCGGTTAAAAATAAAAAATTTAATATTTGAAATACAATGCAAAAAAATAACACTTTTGTCATAGATAAGAAACATGACTATTTTTTTCAAATTCAGGGACAACTAAACGTTGCAGAAGCAGAAGCCTGCTTATTTGCTGTTTGGACTGGAGTGAATCATAATCGTCTAATATTAATTTAGTGAGAAACGTCTTCCCAGTTCAAAATGGAGAAATAAACCATCCACGCGAACACCGACATCCACGCGGACGGAGTCGCGGGCGGAAGCTAGTCAAAAATAAATATCTTTTGTTTTCATTTGCGCATTTTTCTATTTTATAATTTTTTACACAAACATTACATTTTTTTTATGATATACAAAATTTGATAGAACGTATTCGCAAATTTTGTGTACTGATAAAAAGAATCACCCGGTGTAATTTTCACGAAAATTGTTTCAAATTGTCATTTTAGGTACTTATTACGAATATTAAATTATGCATACGAATGATTTAATTTTTAAAAATTAAGTGGAGCAACTTTCCCTTAGTACATTTGTATTATTTACATATAGGATGACAGGATGCATTTGTTTGCACTACTAGACCAAACCCACAACGAAATAATGTTGTACAATAAGAGTTAATAATGAGAGTTATTATTGTAGTAATCACTAATGATGAAAACAGAAAACCGATTGTAGTCCTTTAAGAAACATTACATTTTACCCTTACCTTGGATAGCCTGGAAGAGATCGCTAGTAAGCTATAAAACCTCCATAAGTACCGTTTGTACATTTACTTGTTAATATTAATTTTAACTTGGTATAGTACATTACACAAGCGGAAAAGAGGGAGACCAATTATTACAAGATGGAGTGACGATTTGAAAAATCACGCAGGTATGGACAAGACTAGCCAAAAACAGAGATGAGTGGAAATTGGAGGAGGCTTTTACCGCAAAAAGCGGTCCTATAAAATATATTTAATTGCATACTGTTTAAATTTACTAACAACTATTTAAAAATAGAATTGTAATAGAAATAAGAATAATGTAAGGCAGCCTTTACACCTGTAAGTTACTTTCGTAAAAATTATGTAACTGACTTACGGTTGCATTTACACTTAAAATAAACTTACAGTAAATAATGCTTACGTAATTTTTGTGAGTTTAAACTTACATAAATTATTACACGCCCGTTTACATTAAATCAGTAGGGCAAGTCGTAAGAAAGGGCATTAAAATACCGCCAATTTGACACATAAACTTCGTTAGTACCGCTGCCGCTCTTCTTTTTCTTTAATTTTGTCACTTCTTGGCTAAATTGTCCTTTCAAATTATGCAACTTTCTAATGATTTCATCTGAGTGATATTAAACATTTCGCTAAGTTCAACATGTAGTGAATTTGTTTTTACGCGGTTTTTGCATTCTTTATTTTTGTAGTCCCACAGTATGGGACGTGCTTCAAAAGCGGTAATTAAAGCTTCTACCTCGTTTTGTGACCAGATTTTATTTTGTTTTTGTTAAGAGGACATTGTTTTGGTGAGTTCTCAACTTATCAAAATAATTCAATAAGCTGCGAGTCGCTTCCGTAAGCAAACTCGAACACGTTTAGACTTGTAATTTTTAAATTTACGAAAGTTGTAAAAAATTACAGTAAGTTACTTACAACGAGTGTTTACACTTGAAAATTTATCGTAAGTAGCTTACGTAAGTGACTTACGTAAGTAAAACTTACAGGTGTAAAGGCGGCCTAAATACTAACCATAATAACAAAAATAAATTATGTAATTAGATATAAGAAAAGGAATAAATAAAGGCTTTTATTATTTATTATTATTATGGTAGGTACATTAAATTGTCAATTAAATAAATACATGAACTCAAGTCTTAACTACATTTTGTAAGATATTGTATCAATAGATATTACGGGAGGCAATATCAAAGCAATACGTTCCCTTATCTACAGGTGCCTTCACACAACTAATGGCGGCTGTCGGCTCGCAGCTGCTTCATATTGTTCAATGGGAACTGCATTGTGCCTCTGCAGCTTCCAAGACGTGCGATACCGAACTAATACTCTCTAAACGTTTATTTCAATTCAATGGACTTGATTCGGCTTAGTTCTGAGCTAGGTAGGTAGTTATGGGTGACTGTTCTTGGAAGATAATTTGTTTTTCCTTAAGACACAGAATACATAATAGTAGCTAAACGCTAGAACGGACACTCTCCGCCTCCCGCCAAAATTAAACACTTACCTCACCCCGCACGATCAGACATGTTATGGTACCCATTTCCCCGCAAGGACGATACCAACGACGTCTTTAGACGAAACGCAACAAAAAACAACATTAATCAAATTGACTTAAAGCAATTTTATTATTTTGGATTTGTGATTATCGTTTTTCGTAGAAAATGGTTAGATATTGTGCTGTTTACGGATGTATTTCATCAGAAAAACGCGAATTTTTTTTTACGCTAGTCACAAATGTGCCAACCATAAAGAGTTTACACACACATTTGCAGTCTCTACAGTGTGACTGTCAAAACTATAATTTTGTATGGAGTGTCCGGGGTGTGCTTAAGATTTATTTTAGATAGCCCGATTGTTTCCCTCTATGTATTCTCTATATATCTCTATGTATTCTTAGATCTTCAGTTAACATTAGCTACGAAATATTTTGTTGTGTTTTTTTAATAGATAGAGTGGTTCTAGACTCTAGAGGAAGGTTTAAGTACTTTGTTTGTTAATTTGCAGAAAGCTAGTATAGTAGTTTTCATAAAGTCATATCTAAATATACCATTTCTATTTCATATATCATAGAATTCTATGAAAATTAAAACAACACGAAATAAGCCGAGCGTTATATTTAACACAATACAAAAATATTTTTCCACAATCAAAATTGTATATCAAGATAAAACGGTACCTTGTGGTATATCATCTTTTGTTGCACAAAACTACGTCCTTCCTCTAACCGGAACATCATGCAATATTTACTGACCCAGGCAGCACAACTATTGTTTCGAATATTTATTATACTCTGCAATGTATGTTGTTTCCTTTTAATACGTTTTATTCATATATTTTTAACTAGATTCAATCTGGAAGGTACTGGTATTAAAGCTTCAGAATTTGTTTTTTCATAGTTTTCAATAGGACTGTTTTCAAGTTCAGATTGCGTTTTAGTCAGAATGAATAGTTAAATGAAATAGAGAATGAAAATATTGTAGGTACTTATTTCAATTCTAATTTATTTAGATCTCTTAGTGGCTTATTTCATCAGTTTATTCATTTCTACAAACTTTTAACTTGATGTCTCTAAAAAGACTCGCTTTTATCAACCCTTACAATACAATACATATCGCCTATCTCATTATGTAAAAGACAAGGTTAGATTCTAGAGATAAGCGCATTTTTGCTCCTGCTTTATGATCACAGTACTTTGTGAAGGGAATAATTTGCCGATAAATATCTTCAAGGCGTTCCCTTTGGTTTTATTGTTTGGATTTCGCTGATTTCTTTAACTGTTTATTTATTCTTTGAACCTCTTTTATCGTCTGAGTATTGCCTGAAATGTTCTTTAAATGGAAATCGTCAGAGATTCCCTTGAATAGGGGGGAAATTTAGGCATGGCAATATTATTCTAAGAAGGTACTAATTCACTAAAATAAAGAAGAATAGGATTCACAATTTTAATCGATTATACACTGAAATGATGTTTATTGTGAGAAATTTTGGACCTTTTGATTAAATAGATATATTTAAAATAGTTTGGAAAATCCAAAAGTGCACGCCTCATAATCTCATCCTTTACAATAAAATTGATTATTTATAAAGAGTACACTATAAATATAAAAAAGAAATAAAATAAAACAGATGGAAAAGTAAAGGAAGCGGTACCGTAATAATTGAGCTATTTTTCTTGTGGCCACTGACTACCAACTTATTTTTTTAAACCTTGGCTTATAGTATAAAGAATCGAGTTTATAATGGTGAATTTTGAGTACACTATAAATATAAAAAAAATAAAAATAAAATAAAGAATATATATAGATATTATACTAAAATTATGGAGAGCAGTCGATATTTTTATTTTTTGTTTATTTAATAACAATTAAACCACATCGAATCAGACCCTGAAAAATGAAAGGGTTCTATTCCTGAGCATACTCAAGCGTAAGAGAAAAAAAAAAGACTCGATTAGTAAAGTATTTCGGTCGCTATCGTGTTAACAAGAAAATCCTCCGCACATACAGACACACGGACGTCCAAGACAGAACTTTTTTAAACTGTTTTTTAACTAGTTTAAATAACAAAAATGACATCAAATATATCATGAATGTTAAAAATAGTGTTTTTTCTTAATATGTGTGTGTATGTATTATCTTACAAGTGCAATGTATGATACATAAAGACACTTTAAGTTTGAAAAATCAGATGTTTTGCGCGAAGTGACAGTAGTACCCACCTCAACGCTTCGCTTATGAGGCGTGCAATAAGTGAAATAGATATTCCGGAACTGAACATGTAAACAAGCTTTATCGAAACACATTATAATAACTGATTTTTCAGAATTTTGTGTCAAACAGTATTTCTGCGCGAAACGAATTTATTTGGAATATTTAAATACATATATCTATGAAATGTTTATTACCTTCATTATATACATAATTATATAGATAAATCCAATCTATCGAGACACAGCACATTTAGACGGCATAAATAGAAAATAAGCAATAAAGAGGGTCGTAAAAAATCATAAGCACGACCACGTTACAGGACCGGACCGTTCGTCGTGGCCCCTCGAATTACGAGGATTTACTGCCATGGTAAAGTCACTCAGAGATGCTTAGAACCTGGATGGGTAATGCATAATTTAAATGGGTATTTTGTTGGAATGAATGAATGCTCATTATTGTGCATTCACAGAAATACAGTTTGTTACATGGTTGAGATAACTTATGATATAAATGATTAAAAATGAATGAACTTATGATATACTAGCTTAGCTACTAGAAAAATTAAGAAAAATAAAGATTCATTTTTTTCTACGTATTTTTCCGGGATAAAAAGTATCCTATTTTATGCCCAGGATAATAAGGTACAATTATACCAAGTTTCATCAAAATCGAACCATTAGTTTTTACGTGATGCCTTCACATACAGACAGACAGACAGACAGACAAAAAATTTTTTAATCACATATTTGGGTTTGGTATCGATCCAGTAGCACCCCCTGCTATTTATTTTTTCAATATTTTCAATGTACAGAATTGACCCTTCTACAGATTTATTATATGTATAGATAAAAAAACTTATAATATATAGTTATCCATATAGTCACGTAAATTATATTGGTGATTGATAATAATTTATTCGTATTTTGGAGTAACGAATTGTTTTCTCTAGCAAAACTTTACAATATAGTTAACATTCAAAAGTCTCTTCAAGTGTTTTCATACGGCGTTTATGCAGCTATTCGAAAACTTACGTCGTTTACTTAAAGTTTAACGTAGTGGTTGCTTTTAATTAAATAACTTCTGTTTCATATATTTCTTAATTTTTGTTTAGAGTAAAGCGTGTTAGAGCTTTAGGATTTAACCACTGACCTACAATTGTTTTTGACTATGTTGTATACAATTTAGTTTTGCTAAATGTTTTAATTGCGCACATAGAATAGGAAAATTAAATCTTTATTGTAAAATATTTTTATTATGGTACAAGCTAATAAATAATACCACAGAAGGTTATATTAGTTATTGGAAGAGAACCAGAATAAAAGTGGATGAATAAAAGTTTATCATCGAGAAAATAATTGATCAGTCGGTTACATTTCCATTTAAGTACTAATATCTTGCATTCAGCATCCCTATAATTGGAGATGATTACAGTTTTCAAACCTAGCACATTGTATCAAGATCTTTGATTAAAATGATTGGCTAATGGTAGATATGTAGAAAATATAGCAATGTTTGCTAAAGTTATCTCTCTTTACAATTTAATATTATATAGCTATATCTATTAAATTGGGCACTTCTAGAAGTAATATATCCATGTAAAATGCCAGCAGAAGGTACAAATTAAGGGTAGGTAACAATATACAGCTTTATTTATACACCTTAATTTAGAAGTCGCGACACTATAATGATGTACTTACATTTTAAAAGCCTTGTACCGCAATTTATGAACACACTAAACCCAGAATATGTTGGGTAGAAACTAGTAAGTTATGTTAGAGCCTAAAGTACAATATTTGTAATTTAAAGGTAATTTTAATGAGACTATGTTTAAAACATTTTATATGAATATAAAACATCGCTAACTATCATGTTGTTGAACAACAAGCTGCATATGATAGAGATTAAGTTGAAACAAATTTCAAATAAATAAACACATAAAAGACCTCATCATACCCATTTTTCATTTCACGTATATATTGCCGTAATCTGTACAATGTACAACTGCTCCTCATGAATTTCATAGAAAACTACCCCATAATTTAATACCCGAGTATATAAAGCGGTATTCTCGTAGATGAGCGCTAATACAACGAAGCTTGCATTTAATTCCCTAGTAACGATCGTTAATTTACACGTAGGAAATATGGTAAAATTGTATGTCATACTAGTGAAATCAACCATAGCATTTATCTTCCAAGAACAGTCACTCGTAACTATCTATCTCAGAACTAAGCCGAATCAAGTTACATTGAATTGAAATAAACATTTAGAGAGTATTAGTTCGGTATCGCACGTCTTGGAAGCTGCAGAAGCACAATGCAGTTCCCATTTAACAATATGAAGCAGCTGCGAGCCGACAGCCGCCATTAGTTGTGTGAAGGCACCTGTAGATAAGGGAACGTATTGCTTTGATATTGCCTCCCGTATGTCTATTGATTGGCTACCTGATTCGTCTTACAAAATGTAGCTAAGAGTTCATATAGTTTTCTTGGTCTATATCTGAACTGTGGAAATGAATTATTATAATTTTAATAAATTATAATACATTGTATTACAATCACAGTTATGATGTTCCTATTAATGCAATAAAAGTTATACGAAAACCATGAATTGTATTTGAAAAACGAAATATTACCTACGATCTTTCATTGTTATTAAGATTTTAATAGATTAATTATTAAAGTTATAATATTGCAAATATAACTATAACTATAGTAGGTACCTATTAAATCTTCTTCCGTTACAATCTCTACATAATTAAGGTTAGAGAGTAAAGCATTAGCTCCCGACTACGTCCTACATTTATATTTTTAAACAAAATTATCTTTTAGTCTTACTCAATATAATATTATGTCTCTATCTAGCATGTATTTAAATGAAAAAAAAAACATGTGTTTGCATTTACAAGGGAAAATGAAAACGTTAAAAATATGTAATTTTAACAGTAGCATGAATTATTATTTACCTAGCATACTAGGTGATATAAAAACATTACTCTTGACCGTATTGGTGAAAATTGCGTAACATTTTGACTTACACTGAATGCGAATGCTGAAAGGTATAATTTACTCAAGCCACCTGTCTAACCCTCGCCCTGGGGTGCACTAAATTTATATAATTGAACGCCCAAACATGTCTGCCCGAATTTATTATAAGAACCACGAGTATTTTCACTAATCGTAAAAAGTAAGAAAGCTTAGGGAAAGGTCATGATAATATTATGACACACCTAAATATAAAGATGAATTAGATTTTTCGTTTGATTCTTAAACAGTTTTATAACGAATAATCACAATTATTACTACACAGTTACTACGAAATAACGAACATTTTCTCTTTTAATTAATGTTATTTTTATGTCTGTTGTTCATTTATGGGAATTACTAACTGATTGTGTTTGTAAAATTAAACTCTCTCTTACTAAACTCTACATTCAAATATTGTATGTATGATATTAGATATTGTAATAATGATCACATAAACTACTTAAACTTCCACTTATGTGTTACAAATTAACGAATTCGAAATGAGTCTCTAATACATAATTAATTTATAATATTATGTTAAGGAGCTTAATAAATTCAAAAAATCTATTAATCATACAAAATTTCCATTATTACGAGAATAAAGGTAAAATCAAAATAAAATACCCGACGGTGAAAAATTTCACCTATAAAATAAGTATGAAAAATGAAAATACGTCCTTCGAAGGATGACACTTCACCACGAGACTTCAACAAGAAATTCTATATTAAATTTGTAACGTGACTTTGCCTAAAATTGAGAGATTATTATCATATTTAACAACATCTCATTGAATTCTTGTTTTTAATAAATTATACCAAAACTTACGTTTATTCCTAGAATTTTCACCCGAAGACGAACTCGCTGGCAAATATTAGGTTGTTCTATACTGTAGTTTCATTCAATACTATTAAGAAGCTTTTTCGTGAAAGAGTAGCAAACACACATCCATCCGTCCTCGGAAGCATTTATAAAATAATACCTTCCCGCCCGCGGCTTCGCCCGCTTTGTCTAAAACCTAATAAATTACATACTAAAACCTTCCTCTTGAATCACTCTATCTATTAAAAAAAAACCCGCATCAAAAGCCGTTGCGCAGTTTCAAAGATTTAAGCATACAAAGGGAGAGATAAAGCGACTTTGTTTTATACTATGTAGTGATAGTGAAGTAGTCATTGAAGTTAGCCGTTCAGTGAAAACAAGTCATGTTAAATAGTTGATATTTTATCAATATTGGTCCGAGACGCTACAGTGGTTTATAGCTAGTGGCGCCCTCTGTTCTTTATGCGATATAAATCAGTGGTCGGACAGGGGATACAAGATATTCGGCACTTAACTATAAGTAATAGTGTATAGAATATAGATAGGAAGAAGACAAGGAATGATCCAAGCTGTATTGATACATGTGACTTTTTATTTAACACATTTCTAAAAGTACCTTTCAATTCCTGGCTTTTTCCTGTGCATGACTAAAAATTAATATCATATTCATATCATATTATATTTGCGTGATTTTACTTGTTTTTCTTAGTGCACGCGATCAGCATCCGAGCTTGCGGACACTATTAATATAGGTAACAAGAATAATTGTGGATTCGATACCTAGTTGTTTCAGCATATTTTGCTCTATTTAGATTAATGTGTGAGTTAAACGACAATTAATAATATCTATCATAAAATGTGTTGAATAGGCTATGAGAATGGCTATGGCCACTAATTTTCAAACGTGTTGTATATGTACGATTTACTTGTACAAAATCAAACACCAAAAAATGGACGAAAACAATCATGGAAAGAAATTCAACTGTTTTATTTATCACCAATGCCTTGCTTTATAAAACAACATGGTAACTATTTACGCAGGCACACAATGGACAGAGACAGACGACTGTCAGCCAGGCCAATGAATCTCACCAGAATTTGTCTGGACATTTTGGAAGTAATCGGTTAGTAGCAGGCCCTGACCACGCTGTTTCGTGTACCACATATTTCACTCAGATTCCGAAGTAAACTGAGATAACGTCAGCATTTATCTTTTGTCCATTGTTTAATCGGCAAATAATTTTTGGACGCATTTTTTGGTATATAAGTTGGGGAAGGTCCTTCATAAAATCATTGTGTTCATTTTCATTATATTCATGATTTATTGATTTATTTAAAAATCATATCTATAGTAAAACAGTTTCATTGTGTAGCTAAAAATTGGTAAGTAAAAGACATGACTGTGTGGTATCTTAAATATCCATAATATTGTAAACCAAAAGTTTTGGTTCTTGATAAAGTGTTAACCGAATTAGTGAATTCAGTTAAATAATCACTTCTCGAGATGAAGCTTGTAAATTTTAATTAAAACACTTTTTAAATAGCACAAGAAAGCTTACAAACAACTACAGCTTTATTGTACTAAACTTTTTCTTTCAAATTTAGTAACCATAAGAATGTACGTAATTCATTTACGACTCACTAGAACTCCAATACTGAATACAGAAACTTTCCCATTATTTAAAACAGATGAAAATTCGATTGCAGCGCATCCCAACTCCCAGTGTCACTAAAGTGAACTTTTAATTCGTTAATTTTTAACCGAAAATTTCACAACGCAAATATACTCAGTTTCAGAAGTGTGTTTAATTGAGAAATAAAATATTTACATACTCTCTGTGTTGAAACTTTATTGTAAATGATTTCAAGCGCCTTTTTTACTTTGTAGACTGTTAATAAAATGTCTTTGTTTACTTTAAATTTGGTAAGAGGTAAACGGAGTGGTTTTTTTCATGTCTTTATAGGTCGATTGTAAATCAAAATGTTACCTACTTAACTACTCAATTTACTTCACTCATCATCATCATTACCAGCCCTTTGTTACTTCACTCACTTACATGTAAATATCATTATAATTTTAGCTGTAGGTTTGGTAGATAACGAACAGAAAAGGAGAGATATAGGAAACAGGAATGGATCTATTAGATTGCACTTTTACTACTGCATTTGCTCTAGTTTTCAATAAACTATATTGAAAGGCAGATCGACGCTCGGATTACACAACCAGTATATATGACGATAACATAAAAATTCATACGCAAATCATAAAAAGCAAAGAACCGATCACAGTTCGTTTGTTATCGACGATTTATGGAGTGTCATATTGCGGCGTGTAGATCAACTACGCCGACAGTTTAGCTAAATTTGATTTATTCGCGGATTTCTCCAATGAAATGGAACAACGATTATATAGGGTTTCGATGTTGATGACACGTATATTGGCAAAAAATCGGGTGAATACGAGTCAAAAGCACACAGGTTTTTAGTATCTTCAAAATAATAGTAAAAAATTTCCGTGCGTTATTTGTGTGAGTATCATGATTTATATCGCGCGTAAAATAATATAAAGATATCAATGTACTTCTAAAATTACTGTGTTTGGTAGACAAAGTAAGCATCACCCAAAGTGAGTAGTTATCTGATATTGAAAATAGACAAAGACTACTAAATAATATCCCATAGAGTAATGCGGCATGAACCTTCACAAATAGGTTAAACCAAAATCTCAAACTATGGAAAAAACGATACGAGTGTAAGTATAATAATTTAACGAAAAATATAAAATGTAGCAAAAATTATTCATTATATTCATTAAATATCCATAAATTTTATTTGAGGGCAATAAAGACGAACCAAAAATAATATACAATTTAATAAAAATATATTATTTTTACAGTCTAGACTAATCCTATTTTATTAATCATTCAAATATGATAATCCTCTTAAATTGGATTATCTTATTATATTTTGAGGCTACATTAATTTTATTTCTAGATTGTTTTTTTTCATTAAATAATTTGACGCGTCTGTTTATTGAATTATCTTTGATAAAGTGATAAATCACATGTGTATCGAAGTTAAGCAATCACTGTTGTCTGTTTTACGCAATTTAATGAGTCGTAAAACCAACATAGTACCTACAACCAACAACATTTCTAAACCTTTTTACTAATCTTTAGTAAGAACTACAATCCTATCCTTCCTACTTCCTACTATCCTACTAATTATTAATATTATTAATGCGAAAGTTTGTGTTTGTTACTCTTTCATGAAAATACTACTGAACCGATACGAGAAGAGTTTTTTTTATTGTCGATAGGGAAGCGCTTGCCCACAATCTCGCCTGATGTTAAGGTGAGATTTATCTGATTGTTCAGGTATTATATTTTTCTAATGTTATATTAGATCAACTCATTCCAGCGCTAAGGATAATATTTCTGACATTTTGATATTATTATATATCGCGAAAAAATCCTGAGTAAGAGCAGATGGACTTTGAGTAATGACGTCTCATTCGTAAGGCCGAACGCATATTGCGCTTTGAACAGGGAAAACTATGGAGCTGATTTATGTATATTTTTATAAGGTTCTAGATAAACTTCTTTCTTCGTTCTTCAGATAGACTGATATTTATTTACAGATTTGTTATTATCAACTTGTTACCTAGATTTATTTTAACGGATGTTATTATTTTTGTATTTTCCTTCAGAAAGAAATAGGTGTCGAAATTAAGGTATGGAAAAGTGATTTAATCTTAACATGAATTAGCAATAAGGAATAGATATAATATGTGGGAATAGGATAAATAATTAAGATTGTATTTCATAACTACTTTTATTTTTGGTCTGTGCTTTTCTATTATTTAATCTGTGGATATGTTATCTGTAGACTGTAGAACGATCTATGTTGTCTATGACTTGACTGTGTGTTTTTTGGTACGATGTAATTGTAATGGAGGATTGTTGAAATGTATTTTTGATATGTAACCGGTGTCTGGGAAATAAATCGATTGGGCGATTTTGGCTTTTTATTTACACCATCCCCACATATATTTTCATTATTTATGATTACTATGATAGTTGTTAAAACTTCAGCAAAATAAGCATCAGTAATTATTTTAAGTTCGTAATAATAATCGCATCTGTACAAATGTGACTCTTACTACTTATAATAATAACATCTGTACAGTTGCGACTCTATAGTTTTATCTGTTCAATCACAAAATGTGTCAGCAGAATTTCTAAGCAACGTAAGCTATTTTCGTTTTGATAAGTCATTCTATTATCAATCAATTAAGCTTTTGTCTTAGAAGGGCTTTTACTTTTATTGCCTTTACTATTGAAAAGCTTTTGTATCCTGACGTCTCTATTTATAACAATTTAAAATTATTGAAGTTGTTTTTATTTAATTCAGAAACAAATCGTACAACTACGATAAATTCTTTTAAATTTCAGGAATATTTAGACTGCTGACGGAAGGGAGGTCCGAAATATCGTAATTTGTAAGTAAATTTTATGTGAACTGACCAATTTAACAAAAAAAAAATGTGAATTTTATACCTACTTACGCATCTCTCATGAGCATGTGAAACCTCTATTTATGATATTACTTCGACCTGTGACTTCGACTGTGAACCTAATTCTGTCATGTTCTTTTATTGAATCGATCTTTCAAATCACATACCGCTGCAGTGTTCACAATTGACGCAAAACATTTCCACGAAGCTACAAAGCCACTCCCAGTAATGCAACGGTAATGCATAGAATGGTGAATTTTTCCAGCACTGCCTGTATTTTCTAGCTGAAGCTGACCTTATTAAATTTTCACGCCAAGTACAATCTGGGGTATCTGCGTCTCTGGAATGTGCATATCTTAAAGCTTTTAACACAATATTTGTTTTATGTAAAACGAAGGATTTGTGCTATCGCGGCGACTCAGTTCTGGAAACGTGGTTAGTTTTAAATTTTCTAAAATTAGAAAAGTTTGTGTGTTTTGTGGACTAAGCTTTTTGAGGTTTAGAAACTGTGTTAGTGATTATAAATCATGAATAATTGTATAAATACTATTTCATTGTCACAAACTAACATAACTTCGGTTTACTAAGTTCCATTTATTAATCTCTACTTCTTCAAAGCTATTTTATCATATTTTTTTAAATAATAATTTCATCTACTATAGTGTAAGATATTTTATAATATGCTATGTACAAATAAAATAATTCTCTTTTAGTTTAGAAATGAATGGAGACGTGCGTAAAGTATCCATTAAAACGATTTTATTATTACCTATAAAATACCTCATCATCATCATCATCAGCCCATATACTTACGTTCCCACTGCTGGGACACGGGCCTCCTATGAGGGTACAGGCCACAATCCACCACGCTGGCCAAGTGCGGGTTGGCGGATGACACATGTCGTCGAACTTTTTAATTCTTCGACATGTCGGTTTCCTCACGATGTTTTCCTTCACCCTTCGAGCAGTGGTGATGTTACAACATGCGCAGATAAATTGAAAAATCAATTTATTTCCTGCGCGCTCACCTGGTCTCGAACCACGGACTTATCGATTCGAAGTCCGAGGTCTCACCACTGAGCCACCACTGCTTGAAATACCTACTCTTTTCAAATTGAAAACAAATTGGACACTTTGAACGAACAAAACTTTTTAACAAGTGGTCTGAAGAAACTTCCACCTTTTATACCTAAACCCTTCAATTTTCACTTGAATTGACAAAATGAAAATTTAAAGAGATCCTTTGATGTTGATAACTTTACAATGACTGAATATCTGAAATAAATTAAATCGCGAACTTTGACGCGCTTTTCTTCATTATGAAATAGGGTTATTAATTATTAAACATAATTAGTTTAAGGAATAATTTGTATTTAGAACACCTTAATATTAATTTTATTACATGGTACTATTTGTAATGTAAAATGGTAATTGCGCGAATCATCATCATCATCACTCCATATTCTTTCCACTGCTGGGACACGGGCCTCTTATACAAACCATTACACCATACATTTTCATTTCCTCTAAATTAAGCGGTTCGATTTGGGGAGTGCCTGGCGATCTGCACTACAGGCTACGCCTATCGCAGACACTAGTCCTCTTGGTTTATGTTTACGTGCAAAATTTGATAATGTAGTTTTAATTTTTTTTTGAGGAAAATAAATGATTATTTATTTATTTATTTATTTTGAACAATGTACAGGCCATAATCCACCACGCTGGCCAAGTGCGGGTTGACGGATGTCACATGTCGTCGAACTTTTGATTCTTCGACATGTCGGTTTCCTCACGATGTTTTCCTTCGTTCGAGCAGTGATGTGACGACATTCGCAGATAAATTGAAAAATCAATTCGATGTATTATAATCCCATCGTGAAAAACGGCCGCGCTATCACTTTTACAAACTGGAAATAATATTGCTTTATGACGTCATGGTAGCCTGTAGTAATATTTAATTAATTATCAACTAACGTACTGCGCACGTTATTACGCTCCTGTACGATACTTCGAGCCGAAATTCGAACTTTCTTATTGTCTTCCGCAATTTGACTTTGTACGTTCCTAGTACAATTTGCAGGAATTAATTGGTCTGTTAAAATTTTGTTATCGCGTGTAAATATTAAAGCGATTTATTCATAACAACCTATTCAATACTAATTTCTTCATATAATACCTAGTGATTTTAAGTTACAGAACATTTTAAAATTGTTATTATTTATTTGGTTCTGTATGTTTAATCAACATCTTAGAATACTATTAATAGGTACTTAAATATTTTACTAAGTATATAATATAGAGGTTAGTAGCAATTGGAATTTAACATTAATATTATCGAAGAAAGTATCAAAATAGTATCATAATTATAAACAAACACGAGTGAACGATAATATAATATTATAGAAGTATTTACTACCTAGATGATAGATCCTATGGGCATAAGTTTGGTAAAAAAATGCGACATTCCGCATCCGCAGTTCCATTAATATGGTTTTTGTAAATATTAAGTTAAGATGTTATATTATTACACTATTATATATCTGAATAGTAAATACCAGCAGAATCAGTTTAATTAGATTTAGCAACAAACAGACAGAAACGTTAACAAACTTTGCTATTTATAACATGAGGTAGGACTTCAAAAACTTTCAAAAGGTTCTATTTAATTAAAGCAGTAAGTGATATGAAATAGAATTTAATTTACCAAAAACCATTGTTTAACTCGACTGTAGCAAACACAGCTTAGATATAAACTTCAGTACCGTATTTACACATTGTCCTGGAGAATAATGAATTAGTTGAATTATTTATATGTTAATGTGTACTTTAAAATATAATACTATAAAGTTCTTCTTACACAGTATTATACAAAGAAGTTATTTCAGTATTTCTTATGTGAAAGAACAATTGATATGAATATCTTTAAATACACCCTTGGAAGTTTTCGGAAATAACAGCTTTATAGAACAAAGCATTAGGTCAAAAGAGTCTGATATTCGAACGAAATGTTCAAAATTACTGCCTTTTTTACTGGAATATACTAACCTATAATCATATTATGTTAGAGTTAAAAATTCTCCAAGTCGATATGTAGCAGAAGCTTAAGGCTTCCCTGTGGACGGAATTAACAAATTAAACTAGGAATTAGCGGCCTCCCAGACCCTCTTTATTCGCCCTTCGTCTGCCTGCCTCAAGGTATCCGCACTATAAAAATTTTGCAGTCAAACTTCGTGCCGTAAATTTTTGATGTTTTACTCCACAAAGGGTTGGGACAGAGGACTTTTAAAGCGACTCACCGCTTGAATGTTGAGGAATTTTATGTTATCTTCCTAAAACAAGCTGTCGCTGCTTTATTTTAAGAGTTTTCGGTAGTGCTTTTTATTACGCTATTGTCATTCTGCAGAATTTAAGGGCTTGTTTTATAAATGTTCAGTGTTATTTGATGAAATTGACAATAAAACAAAATTTAAACAGCTACAACGTTACCTTTGAATACCAAATAAGCAATTAAGTAAAATGTAACGCAAAAAATAAAAAGCAAAGGCACAGTCTACTAAAACGAAAATAATATTTATACTGTGGCAAAGGTTTGGTGTGTTTTGGAGAACGGATACAGTTATCAGTATAAATATCTAGGCGCAAGAAATTGTTGAATATGAATTAGATATAACTAAATACACATATTTTGTTATCACCCATTATTTATAAACCTATCTTAAATACTCAAGTGCTACTGAAAATACATATAATTTATAGTGAACTTATCCATTGAACAAAGTCCTGTCTCGACATTGAAACAATCAAACAACCTTTACCGACCTTAAGTCATATTTACAACTGGCAGAAGTAATAAACTATCTTTCAATAAACTTAAACCATAAAACAGTTAGAGTTAAACTTCCAATAATACTAATCTGTATACCAAATATGTATCACACGCAAATATTGTCATGCCTAACTGGAAAATCCAATAAACTCGCTCTGTTTGTCTGACCGATATACCTATTGACGGAGAACTATTGACTCGAATGGACTAAAATTTACTTATTTCTTGCATATTATGATGATTTTAGATCAATTCAGAGATTTAACAATTAAGACGAAACGATAAGTATTTGCCTGTCTCAAAAATATGTAGTAAATTTCAGGGAAAATCATTATATTATGAAAATTGGACAGCTATTTTGATTTACTTTATCTTCCATTGAAAACCATTGTAAGTGGATTAGTCTTCATCTTAATTTTGATATTATTCTGATACTGATATCGGATATGTCACTGCCTTGCATAAACAAAGGTTTATCTAAGTTTCTCCTACACTTTTAAGTTTTAATTTGTACACAGACAAAATATAAAAGAATACACGTTTGGGGTTTAAGAATATTACCATTGCGCACTTATAATGGTGATATTTTTTGTGTTGCTCAATTCATAATTATTGTTAGTTAAGGTTGAAATAATATAATTATTTAAAATACAATTCTATAATAATTATTTTTAATGCCACTGATAAAATTTTAAGTATCTTTTTTATCGCAATTAATTAAATAATTACACATTAATTGCAAATTGTGACTGAGAAACCGCCGTCTCCGGAGAATAAAATGATAACTGCAAAAACACAACGGTTCAGGAGAAATAAAAAACCGATAATTGACTATACCTTACCAAGCAATAGACGTAGAGAGAAAAAAAATAAGGCTCAGTGGTAGCTAATTTTTTAACCTTATATTATGCATCAAAATAGTTTTAAGGTAAAGGCTCCTAATACGGCGGTAGTCAAAATCGCTTCCTAATACGGTGGTATTTCTATTTTCGAGTTTTATTCCTGTTTTATAAATAATTTTAAGTACACCAAAACGTAAGCTATTTATTCCAAATTTATTACTCCATGACTTAACTAACGTTTGCAAGTATAGCACATAGACAACACAACAAGATCAATCAATCTGTATAACGACATGAGAGGTGTTTCCATACAAACGCGAAACAACAAAAGTAAGTACACTAATATTTATAAACTAAGTTTTTCGTATTAAAAAGCCGTTCAAGTTTGTATATGTATTGTTTATTGCATTTTCCTACTATTACACTCACTATTTAAATAGCTTGTTTCATATTTGTAAGTCATTTTCTACCCAAAAAATAAGAAATAAAATACCGCCGTAATACGATACAAATTTTATAGATTAATCCTAATACGGTGGCATAACTCCGAAATAGGAAAAATACTGGGCATGTTTAATTGTTTATAACTTTCATTTTATTTACTTATTGAATTAATTCCAAGATTAGTTGGAATAATTATTAATCTGATAAATTAGAAACCATATTCTGCGGTATGTTTTCTTAATTAGAAATCCAGTTAAATATGAAAATGGTTGAGTACAAAATGTTTGTTTCTTAGAAGGGGTAAAAATAGGAAGGTGTATTTTAATGTATCACAAATCATTTATTTTGTATAACTGTTGATTTGAGTTTTACATATCTGAGCCAAAAAACTGTTATCATTTGATTAAGCATTTACATTCTCTTGTTTATCGAATTTTTGATGGGTCAGAATTAGGATTATTAAAAACACGAGTAGTTTTCCTATTACGGTGGTAGATATTTCCAGGTAACTCTGTATTAGGTTATATATGATCTCCTATTACGGCCCTATTTCATAGAACTTAAAATTATCAGATTTAGGGTTGCGTAAATAAATAAGAAGTTTTGTGTCTTTTTTTGTGGATTCTTATTTGATAATTGATATGCGTGTTTTTTTTCAAGGTTCAGGTTATCAATATTATCTGAGCTTTTTAAACTGGTTATGTACAATGGCTTTAATGTTTTTATTTTTCATTGTTCCATTGTGCCCAAGTATCATAATATAATATATTATCACATCATATAATATAATTCATATTGTGCCACCGGTAAACTATCAATCGGCCGAATTTTATTTTCGATACTAATAAATTAATAATTATTGTAGTTCACATTCCATGTAAAACTTTTTTTTAATAAAATAAACACCAGTCTTTTATCATTATACCTAGGTATTATAATATATTTACCCAGTTCTGATGAACATAGACTTTATTTTTTTATTTAACACTAGCAAAATTTGCCATAATATGAGACACTAGTCATATTTTAACATCATTTCGATGTGCCTAACTAAGTAACTAAGTTTCAAATATATCTCGTAATCTTAGAACTTAAAACTGTTCGTGGATAGATTTAAAGCTGTCAAACTTAAAAAATGTCGGTTATCGATGAATTTCTTAACATAAATTACATAAAAATTTATAAAGCATGATCCATTGACTAAAAGCTAATCTCTTAATCGTATAATTATCCCATGAATATATAAATAAATATTATGCCTTGCAAAAATAATTTTTAACACGTTCATTTAAGTATCAGTACGTCAAACCATTTAAATAAAATAAAACAATAAATACGATATTATAGTTAACAACTACTTAAAGTTAAAAATAAGATCAGTATTCTTTACAACGTTGAAAAAGGAACACATACAGTATGGAGTATAAACCTATGAAAAATCTTTTGTTACTAAGACCGGATTCTGTGGAGTATGTTTATAAGAGCATTAATATGAAGACATCGTGTGACATGGAGGGAGCTATCAAGGCTTTGAGGGACTGGCTGGAAAAGCAATCGCATTTTAAGAGGAAGGATTTCAGTAAGTTGTCTCGATATTTTTTTTTTTTTTTGCAAGAAAAAGGATCAATTAATCGCCCATTAAAGGTTTATTCTGGTTATGAGCACTTAAGGTCCTTAATGTTTATAGGCGTATACCAAATATTTATGTTAGAAGGTTTCATAATGTTTGCAATTTTCTTTTTGATTTTGATATTTTTTATTAGGTTACGATTGAACCAAAATATATTTCCGAGAAAATTTAGTTCGTTTGGTAAAAGTTATATTAAATTCTGTTCAGCCATTCAACATTTTTCTGAATGCAAATAAAAACAGCCAAATGATTCTAAAGATTATTGTCATTTAATCTTATATTATGTAAATAATAAGCACATGTGCAAAATATTTATTTGTTACAAAAGCTCGATAAATGTAAACAGACTCCATTATAAAAATACTGTTCAGTGTCCTTGATCTTTTCTTTATACTTAGTGACCTTTCGTACTTGCACACTTTCACTTAAGTGAATATGTATGACAATTAAGAAAAAGGCAATTTCATATCGCTTATTACGTATTTTAAAAACTTGTTAAACTTCAAACTTTTTAATATTTTATAGTTAGGAAAGTAGATAATATTTCCCAAAATGATGTAGTGCTACTGAAATAAATTGGAAGCACCTGAATTTAGAATCTCCTTTGATAAGACCGTTTAAATAGATTTGTAAAACTGGATTTTTTATATTTTATCAAGTCGGTTACACGGGTTACATGCAAACGTACCGATCAAGCTACTGTAAGGCTGGTTGCAGAGCTTGACCGACCATCAGTGCGTACGTCAGTCTCGCTTGTCATATGTATGGAAATTCATAAAACCGTTCCTAGCTAGACCGACCATACGCACGCGTATTGTCATGCGTAGTGTCATAGTCATACACATTGTATCGTCAGGACCGACGCGACGGTACGCACTGATAATCCGCCAAGCTCTGCAACCAGCCTAAGGGTGTAAAGAATGCAACTACAGATTTTCTTGTTATATTATCTTCTCTGTAGAAACTGGATGTATGACGCTTCAAAGGGGCTCTAGAAAATTCTGAATTCTAATGTGGCTAATCGATAGAAGATGAAATATTAATTTTTAAATAACTTTTACAGGTTTTGACGTGACTAAATTATTGTGTATGTAAATAAAAAGTAGATAGTAGATAGTATTTATTTAATAGCATGGGTTATTAAAAATGTTCACGTCGTATTCAAGACATAATTTTTATAAGTACGTAGCAATTACAATAATGATCGTGTATGATATTGCAATTGCATTGAGAAAATAAATAAAAACTCGATAGAAATACTTCCGGAGATTGTATTTTATAATATACATAATCGTCGAACAGCCTCGATAATTTAAGAACAAAATAAGAATGTTTTGATATTTTTCATTCTACAATATACACCATATTTAATGAAAAACATGTTATTTAAAGTGCATTGTAAGATTATGATACAAATAGAGAGATTAACTTCAGGTTTCAGCTTTTTAATTACTAAGTGAGATAAAGAGAGATAGAGATGATGATGAAAATATTTTTTTTTATTTTCACTCGGAAATAGCCTTTATTTACGATTACTATTGTAACAGATTGATTACTAGAAAATTTCCAATAAACATAGTTGTTTTCCATATCTGAATATTTTAAAGAGGTTACGTGCTTCGATTTTATAATGAAACTATCTGCTCCGCGCGGTTTCACCCCCGTGGCTCCTCTCCTGTTGGTCGTAGCATGATGATAATAATAATATATAGCCTGTAGCCTTCCTCGATAAATGAGCTATCTAACACCGAAATAATTTTACAAATCGGACCAGTAGTTCCCGAGATTAGCGCGTTCAAACAAACAAACTCTTCAGCTTTATAATATGTATTAGTATAGATAAATAAGTTTTATTTATTGAATATTTGTACTTTCTATTTATTTAGTGAATATTTGTAATTTTATACTTAAATGATAATTTTCGCCGTGGTCCTTCGAGTGAGACGACGTTTCGTAAGTTTTATTTACTTAAAATATAATTTATTCTAGCCGACAATTATTTGCAATCTGCAATCATCGCTTCCAAAGGTTCTATAGAGGGCACAAAGCAGAGACTGGACAAAATATGTACTCTACGGACTTTGATCCCAGATAGTTTTCGATGCTTTGACGTGAAGAAGGACTTTCATGACTGCTTTATTTGTATGTACGTATGATTTTACGAATTGAAGTGGTTTTGAAAAGTTTTATGGGTTTGCGGTCAACGAATTTCATGATTCTTATGTACAATTATTACCCATTTTTATCCAATTGAATTTCCTTGACCTAACAGATGAATTTAAGAGACATTAACTCAAAATTTACATGCCCATACATTTTTGTTCATATACAATAATACACATACGTATTATAATGAATTGAATTTTTTCCTATCGGTAAAGAATTTGATAGTTACTTGAGAAACAATCTTCTTTATTTTTCTGTTTTTCTTGCTACTATTATTATTATTTTATTTTTTATTTATTTTTTCTCTGTTCACGTCCCGCCATTTTATTGACCTCTTTGCTTGTTACCTTTTACCGTGGTTGCCTGGTAGAGATCACTACTTAGTGATAAGGCCGCCAAGTTAATTGTACTCTGTTTTTAGATGTAATTAATTCTAAGGTTTCCTATTTGAACAATTAAATAAGTGTACAATAAATAAATAAATAAATAGACAACTTATAAATACAGGGCAGAGCCAGGAAAGTTTGTCAAACCTGGGACATCCTATATAATTTGATTTTCACTATATTTACAGGAAACCAATCATTTTGCCGCAGTTATCACAAGATCAGTGCAGGCTGTTCATCGTAAAGCCTGCTGGTATATTTGAGGCGTCACATATATGCGATTTACTTAAATATACATTAGTTGTAAGTTTTATTATCATTTTACTTATATGTAACTAGTGGTCCGCCCCGGCTTCGCCCGTTGTACCTACATGTTTAAACTATTCTATCTCTCAAGTTAGATCGAACTGCACATGGTGCGCGAATTTTATTAAAATCGGTTAAGTGGTTTGGGAGTCCATTGAGGACAAACATTGTGACACGAGATTTATATATATTAAGATTATTAGGTAAAGTACTTATTACTTTATCGTAACTACATAGTATAAAACAGAGTCGCTATTCGCTCCCCGCTATCTGTTTGACCTTATAGGGTAGACTAGCTGTTCCCCGCGGTTTGACCCGCATTGCTCGCTCATGTTGGTCTTAGCGTGATGCCATAATATAGCCTATAGCCTACCTCGATAAATGGGCTATGTAACACCGAAAGAATTTTTCAAATCAGACCAGTAGTTCCCGAGGTTAGCGCGTTCAAACAAACAAACTCTTAGATCTTTAAAACTACGCAATGGATTTTGATGCGTTTTCTCATATTATATATTAATATTATTAATTCAAGGGAACGGTATTAGTACCTAGGTACATTATTTTAGATTAGAGAGGCCGGAAAGTTTGCCTATAAAATGGATATAGTTAACCTTTTTTTTTACTTTTTTTAAATGGACATAACAATATTAAGCTTTTCAAGCGTATAATGTAGGTTAAAATTTATTGCAAATTAATGAAAACGATGTAGGGTAAAAGCCGGATAGTTGCGCCACTTTTCAAAAAAGCTATATTATGAAAAATTATGAACTTAACAAGAATAATGCAACATGTATATCAAAACATAGGTCTTTGAACCATCATATTAGCCTATTTTATTAAACATAATTATTAAAGGTTTTGAGTAAATCCTGTTTTATTTGACCTCTCAAATGAAGGATAGTTGCCTAACCTAGCGGATAGTTGCCTATCGTAAATAATACTTTAGAGGATACTTGCCTCGTGAGGGGATAGACGCCTCACAATATTTTTTTAAATAAAAACAAATTTATATCAATTCACTTAATCAGTCTTTATTATTTGTTTTGCTTTTTAATTAAGAACTAATCAACATTATACATTTTTTTGCTATAAACCTATTACAATATAACAAAAATAGCATCTAAATTAGTTATAATCACATATTAGTAAAATTATTGATATTTATCTTAAAGATAGAAGAAGAATAATCAAATCTGGCAATCAACTTTGGCATTAATCATCATTAATATTGTATTCTTCTCTTTCTTAAAGGGAATTCACCAAAGGAAGAGCCTATGGTCAATTTAATATAATCTGTGTCGGATTCTTGATTAACGGCTCTTGCACCTTTCTTGGCTAATACTTTACCAGGTTTATTATTGAGTTGGACCCCAGTTTCATCCATATTAAATATTCTTCCTAAGTTTTCTTCTGTCCAGCTTATGTGGCGTGGTACCACGCCTGCTTTACGTTGATATTTGCGAGGCATTTTGATCACCTAAAACCGTTAACAAATTATTTGATTTTACATGGATGAGCCTTGGACCTATAATCAGAATACTTATTTTATTCAAGCTAAGTTATAGCCACAATGAGTAAAAACAACACAAACAGAAAATATCTGCCTTTGCCAGTGAAAGAATTTATAGTTGCGGATAGTTGCCCCGAGAGCAACTATCCGCACAAGTTTCTAAGGCGACTATCCTTTTTGATACGGATACTTGCCCTTTTTATTTGCGAAATAAATCAACAATATTTTGCAATAAAATGTAATTAACAGTATAATTTAAAGTCTAATGCACGCAAAGAAACATAAACTATATTGAAATCACAATTAGTAACAAAAATATTCAATACAAATGACTTACCAATATAGTTTCAACGCCTATCGAAGTGTCACCGCGGAACAATTTCGCTCGCATGGATGAAACGTTTGCGTCTACACTAAGGATTAACGTGGCCCTGAGGTCTGCGGGAGGGGTACTTACAATTATAGTAAGGTGTTATTGCCACTAATGTCCGTAACATAGTGTATTCGAAACTGCGGCAAGTATCCCACTGGCGCAACTATCCGGCTTTTACCCTATGTCAATATTATTGCACTAAAACGTGGGAAAATTACCTAATTAATTATTGTTCGTTCATTGCAGATCGGTGATTACATGAAACAAACGGATATTATTTGCAATTTTAAGGGAATATTTGATCTCAGTGATATTAATTTGATGGAAGTCATCACGAAACTGAATCTTATGGACTTGAGACGGACTTTGACTGTGTATTTTGTGAGTATTATAAATATTTCGTGTCAAAGACATAAAAAAAATATATAATATATCAATGTGAGCTTTATAAGTAACTGTTTATTCGTTGTTTCAAATGTCGAACTTAACCTAACGACAGCCTAACCCTGTAAATTATAATTTTTCTCAAAACAACAATAAAAAGGGTCGAAATACCTACGTTTAACATACAGAGATGGTAAATACCATCAAGTAAGAGTTGGATTTTTAGCAAATTATATTCAAATTCCTGTCATTTCTAAACAAGAGATTGGCATCTCAAAAAAAATTAATCACATTATTAATAGAACAACGAATGGGTGGTTAAATTGTACAATAAATTAATAAATATTTATTTCAGGAAGGACACGGGATGAGATTAAAAGGCATATATTTTATAACAACATCAAAGGTAATAGAAACCTTGATAGGTCTCTTGAAGCAGGTCCTAAAGCCTAAGATAGTTCAGCGAATTAGAGTGGTGAAATCATGGGACGAGTTACATAGTGTGATTGGAAAAGATATAATACCTGTTGATTTTGGTGGATACGAAAAATCGGTTCAGGAAATTCATGGTGAGTAACTGAAATCATTTTTACATAATAATAATTCCTCATAATTTCCTTTAAGAGTTTCGCAAGCTTACCGATTTTGGACTTATCTAGAGTTATTACTAAATTACGAGGTCGTAGAGATCTAGATATTTAATATAATACTTCATCATAATTGTCATCAGCCTTTATATTATTATGTTCCCACTGCTGGGACACGGACATGAGGACAGGAGACATGACATCACGTTATGAGGGTACAGGCCATAAATCCACCACGCTGGCCAAGTGTGGTATGGTAGTCGAGCTTTTGATTCTTCGACATGTCGGTTGATCGGTTTCCTTACGACATTTTCATTAGTCCGAGGTCTTCGCCACTGAGCCATCACTGCACTTAAAGTACGTATTTTTTAACTTTCTAATATGATGTTTTAAATTTATGGTTGTTCACAGATGAATGGGTTGAAGAATTATCGAGTGATAATTTTAAGCAGTATCTACGGGATATAAATTCAACAGGAACGGATGAGAGTTGCAGATCTTCGTACAAGTTCAATGAAGAATATGCGGGAATGCCTGGCACATTTAAAGTTTTGAATGTTGATTAATTTATCATTGTATGAATTATTAAAGTATAAATAAACATAATATATAAATGGTCTCACAAATACAATAAAAGATTGTTGTTTATAACCTGTATTTTAAAACGTGGTAAAACTATATGAGTGTGAAAAGAATGTAAATGTAACGAATTTATAGAAAGTTACCTACTTATATGATAAATAAAAAAATGGTTTTAAATCAATGAACTGGTTTAATATTTTAGTAACCCATATTCGTTAAGATGACGTAAAATGTCAAACTATATAAAATAGTTAACACGTTGAACTAGTATTAATTATCATTACCTAATTAAGAAATCGACACGTGGGTGGAACAGGGCATATGGAAGGATGTTTTAACTTCGATTAAATTTTTATATAAAAAACTACCATTCAAGCATCTAACTAGGATACAACAAAGTGCAGGTATATCTTTGTGAGACCTCAAAGTATAAACTTTATTGCTAATGTAGAGTAACATAGCTTAATTATTACTTAATATTATAAAGCTGTAGAATCTGTTTGTTTGAACGCGCTAATCGCAGGAACTACTGGTCTGATTTGAAAAATTCTTTCAGTGTTAGATAGCCCATTCATCCATGAAGGCTATGGCTATAATATTATCATGCTAAGACCAACAGGAGCGGAGCCACGCGAGTGAAACCGTGAAGTGCAGCTAATTTTAAATATTTATGTTACACGCGAGTGAAACCATGGAGCAATTATAGTGTTACATAATATGTTATCTACATATTATAATATGTTAGATAACACAAACGCGTTAATCTTGTGTTTAAAGAATCGTGAGAAATTAAACTTTAGTACCTACGTTATGGATTTATGATGATGATTTATAGATACTAATAACAGTATGTGCATAAACTTAAACGCCTTTAAATTAATAAAGGCAAACTTGTTATTTTGCGTAGTGTATACTGTTTTTCTACACTTGTTGATAACACGTATAACACATATAACACGAGTTATGTTATGTATATTTAAGATTTCAAAAAAGTAGTCTTGATTTGTTAGTATTTCCCTAAATATTAAAAAAAAAACAACAACCAATCTTGGATTAGATGTATGTGATATTTTAATTTTAATTACGTACACGCAGTCTTAGTAATAATTGTTGTACATCGAACTTTCGAGATTCTGTATTCAAAGCTAAAGAGCCATTAAATATTATGAGTCAGCTGTAGAATTATTTCACAAAGGAAAGAAATACCTATTAGCTTATTTCGTGAAAATGTGATCCTTCGAGTCAGTCGAGATGTTCACGTTTCTTCATTCTCTATGCATCAGCTATAAGAATGTTTTACAGAATACAACACGTTTAAAATATAGTTTTAATACTGGTTGTATGTATCATTTTTTTTTACTATAAATCAATACACAATTCAATTAAAATTGGAATGATTCAAAAAAATCATTATTTTATAAAAAGAAAAACAGAATATTTTAACTTCGTAGCAATTTTATAACAAAGTAATGTTAAAATAATGTTAAAACAAGAAAACTAAACATTGCTATTATTAGTCGGCCAGTTTCCGGACGATATCTATAATAACTGGATCGACTGTGACATGAGTATCCCTATTGGACTAATTAAGTTTAACAAAAATGTTAAACAAACACTTTTAAATATAATATTATCTATACTAATTATGATTATAAATATGAATCACTTAAGCCAAGTTTCATTAATCTAGTATGTGAAATAAATTTGCCATAATTTTCTTATCAATATTATTTACGAAAAAACAGACGATCGCTCTACAACAAGACATATCTTTCGTCAGCCCAGCGAGAATCGAACCTGTTCTATGTGATTATTAACAAGCGTTAACCATGAATAAAGCGAGAATATATTATGTCAGATCCATAAAAATATAACGTATCAAATTTTATTCAAATTTTGGTCATAGGTGGGGTAATTCAAATAGTGAGGATAAACTGGTTTAGCAAAGTATATCATCAGCCCTATCAAATCGGATAACGGACGTGTTTTTAGTTATTAACAAAAAGGTAAGTCCCATTTAAAATTTTCGGACGATTTCTATAATTTTAAATATATTTATTTCATATACGCAATTTTTTATGGCAGAAAATGGATCAGTCCTCCTACTAAGTTTACAAAAACCTGTCAGTAGGACCCAAAATTTAATACAATTACAATATATAATTATATAATCAAATCTTACACGCACATTTATTTTATTTTTTATATTTTTATCAGTTGACACTCAAGTCAATGCAGTTTTATATAGATAGACCCCTTGTGATAACAGATCTGCCGCACAGAGCTTGCCTTATTTTTTAAGCTGTAAGTTTCTATGTGTATTATTTGTTTTAGTTTTGTGTTCTTTACCATGTTTTTTTACTTTTATTCTGTTTCTGTGTGTATTTTATGTCGGTAATCAATAAATATGATTTTTTTTTATCATTCCTTTAGGAATATCTATTCATTGATCAGAACATTTTTTACTGATATAATTGTATTTACATAACATTCAATATTTTCCTTAAAAAACGACCATGAAGGTTAATATAAATTAAATTACCTTGTTTCTACTTACAGTAACCAAAATATATATCTAGTCGGCGGTCGCATGATATATTAAAAAAATGGATTTTGTACCAAAAATACAAGTTTTGAAACTGCATCCTGATTCTATGGATGTGGCAAGACAGAGAATTAACCTGAAGACGCCTGAAGAAATGGATGCGGTAGTTGACATATTGAAGGAATGGGTTCAACAGCAAAAACATTTCAAACGAAGAGATTTTAGTAAGTTTAAATACATACATTATTCAATTTAATCTAAAGTAGGCCTGAAATTATTTACTTCAGTCATTATTAATATAAAGTCAGTGTTAAGATAATATAGAGTACTAGGTTTCCGCCCGCGGCTTCGCCTGCGCTATCAAAGAAAAACCCGCATAGTTCCCGTGGGATTTCCAGGATTGCGTCATTTTCGTCCTTTCTCGGGTATCAATATATCTCCATACCAAATTTCATGAAAATATGTTCTGTTGTTTAGGCGTGATTTAGTAACAGACAGACAGACAGAGTTACTTTCGCATTTATAATATTAATATGGAATAGTATGGATTGTTGTGGTATTGTTTTGTATCCTAATAAAAATCCTAAGGGTTTGTTAGCAGGGTTGCAAGTATATAAAACAATATAAATAATATCCTAACGAAGTGAAGTGTGAAATTAGTTTTCAGTATGATTAAAACCTTTAAGGTTGTACCAACATGAAGGTGCTAGGTACAATAATTGTAATGTTAATAATAATTATTAATTATTAATGTTCTATTAAATTCGAATAATATAGTATTTTTAATATAGAGTAACGTACATATTATATATATTTAATAGTGACTTACTCGTATTAACTCTATATTATTACTTACAGGCAAAAGGTACTTAGAAATGACTTTAGTACAATCAAAAGGATCGATAGAACGCGCCAAACAAATGATTGACAAAATGTGTACCTTACGAAGCTTGTTACCGCAGTACTTTACGATAAGCGACATAAAGAAGGACTTTACAGAAATGTTTGAAGTTGTGTAAGTAGCCATTTTTTTGTACATGTCTTATTTCTATATTTTATTCTCCAGAAATACGGTATACAGGGGTCGTTTTCGTAATCTTTGAAACATCCTATGCCTTTATCTGTCTAGTATGTTTGAAAATATTTATGCTCCAGATATAATTTATTTTATAATTGACTAGCAGTTGTCTAGCAGTAGATGCTCAGCCGTGTGCTTAAATCTGCTATCGTCATTTTTTATCTCAATTTCATGAAATAGAGTACAATATTAGTGCATATTGCAGTGTACACTGAACGCTAGTTACTAATTATTATTATTCTATGACACTATATTGTGTGGTGGAAACTACTACCTACCTATAAAGATCATCAAATTCTTAGTCTTTATTTGTTCCTAACAGCAATAATAATTAATTCATTAGTTAATACTTATAAATATTATGTTTATTTAATCGTGACTATTTTACAGTACTCCGGTTATATTACCACGGCTTACAAAAGATCACCGAAGGGTTTTTATTACCAAGATGTGGGGAGATGTGCGAAATTTGTCGAATATTACTAATTTCTTTAAATACACTTTTATGGTAAGTAGGTACTTATATAAATTATTATGTTAATACATAAATATATTAATACATAAATATTATTTTAATTGTACCGTATTTATATCTTATATATAAAATTCTTGTGTGTTTGAACATAATCTCCTCCGAAATGGCTTGACCGATTCTCATGAAAATTTGTGTGCTCTCAGGTAGGACTGACAATTGAACATTTCTCATATTTTCACTTAGGGGAAGTGATAACAGTACCTATAATATCAACATTTTATATGAAGACAGTTTCAAAATGTTCTAAAATAAAATTTATTTATTTTATATCTCTACAGTTTCGTTAGTTAAATTAATAATATTTTATACATTTCAGGACAATTTTTACACATGGCACGATCTGATCCCATACTAAGCCTTCGCTTGTGTTATGGAAACCAGATGGCTGACAAACATACAATATATTATATAATTATTTTAAATAAATACTTATATCAGCTGATAATTAACACCCAGACACAGAGCAAACATTCATCACACAAATATTTGCCCCGGGTGGAAATCGAACCCACGACCTCTAGCTTGGAAGGCAGGGCCACTGCCAACCAAGCCAACCGGTCAGCAATACATTAACGTGATAAATTATTTTAACTACAAAAAAATAACAGTGAAGGACAACAAAAAGTTTTTTTCATAATTAAATGCAATTCCATGAGGATTAATGCAAATTATAACATATTTTATTTTTAATATAAACTGCTTTGTCAGTATTGTATAATAGGTATTTATTAATTATCTTGTTATAATATAATAATCTATATAAATAATTAGCCATAAAAAATAAGAAGTCATTCACCGGAACCAGTCGTAACCTTGGCGTCATCGTGTTTCCCAGTTATTTTATAATCTATAATATATACAAAGTTTATAGGGTTCCCTAATGTAATACGGGCTCTATTACTCAGACTTTGCTCCCTGTCTGTCCGTAAGTTCATCACTAGGCTATATCCTATGACCCGTGTGAGTTAGACAGTTCAAATTTTCAAAGATATACCTATAATATTTCTGTAGCTACCTACTACCTATATTAAAATAAAAAAATAAAGTTAAGCAACGGTTGGTGAAACCATAAACTGAATGTGTGACTTATTTTGCAGAAGGTATCGATGTACGGAACTCTTAAGGCCGTGTACGCGGTCCGTGCGCTGTTTGGCTCAAATATGTGATTTTTCAAACCAGATTGTCCATCAACCACTTATCTTACAAACATATGAATTACTAATAATTTTAGGAAATTTTATTGTCTATATAGTTAGTTAAGAGTTTTTTCAATTAATACAGTATTTGTGAATACCATCAAGGTAACTGAGCCGATGATTACTTGATTTCGCTTTTAGTGTCAATTTCGAAGCTAAAAATATCTGAAATCGCTGACAGATCTAACACACAATTTTTTTTAACTAACTGCAAAAATCCTTATTAAAATAGTTAGTTAAAAGATTTTTTTTATTTTGGACTCCTAACTTACGAAATTAAAATCCGAACAATGTGAATTTTTTTTAGAAATTATAGTCGACAAAATGATTATTTTCACCAAGATATTTGACTTAGTTTAATATTATTTTTACATATTGCAATAAAAGAACGTCTTACTTATAAGATAAAATTTAAAAAATCAACTAAGGTTCCTCTATTATTTTTCTACAATTTTTTTAAAGTACTATAAAACACTGCGCGCGACCCGATTAAAATCAGTCGGCAGCGAGCCTTTCCAGAGAGAGGACATGTTGCTCGGCGCTCTCCTGTGGACTTATGCTGTTCATAGTAAAAGGATAGCGCAAGCCGCGATCTATCGTAATAGATCGCGGAGATTTTGACTTGCGTTAAATTGAATAAGCCCTCTTAATGTCGCGAGTCAGATTCGCATTTAACCGATTTTATTACAAATTATTTCAGTAAAGCCTTCATGCCCAGTTTAATCTACAATTTAGTTCTTAAATTTGCAAAACATTATGTATTTCATACACGTGGAACAAATCAAACATTGTTTTGTACAATTTTTTCTTCTTTTTCTATATAATATTTTATGATAAACACCTATTTTAGCACCAATGCAAAATGTGTTTTTTTAGAGCAAGAAAGTACAGAATCACAATAGAAAAAGCACAATAGAAAAAGCAATACCTATAGAAACGCAATGGGGAAGTGAGGGTAAGATGGGATAGCTAAGGGTAATAACAAAATACATGTGGATACAACCAGCTCAGTCAGTGGCTAATTTTGGGGATGAGAGTATATTATCCGTATTATTTGCTCTTATATTTCACGTCGCGTCGTGAAATACGTGAAACACATCTGAAGCTTTTTTTAACATAAAATAGTTCCTAAAATATAGACACAGATATCTTTGTTCATTTTCTGTACTGTGGTGGTGGTGTAATGTAACAACACGCTGTTGTTTTGACTCTGATTCAAACAATTAAAAACAAATTCGTGACAGGAAATTATTTAACCAGGCGACCTTAAACATTGTACAAATAAACGTGTTTTTGTTGAAAATTAAAAGCATTTAACGCACCATTATTTGAAAAAAGACTAACTAGTTCGTTCATAATCCATGCATATAATTATATCGTAGGAAAGTCAAAACTGTACATTGAACATATTTATTTAAAGAATCCTTGGGGCGTGATCTACAATCAATATTGAAGCTAAAAATAAAGTTTTAAGAATTTTTGCCTGTATAGATTAGAATTATAATAATAACCTATTCTTTTTGTTGCAGATTGCTGAATACGAGAAGGCAACTGACTATGTAGCCGGAATTCATTTGACGATAGACTTTTCGGAAATAAATCTGATGGATTTGTTGTCCAAATTGAATCCGGTAGAATTGAAACAAGTTATTACAACATTCATAGTAAGTATTATTTCGGAATAAATTAGTGATTAGGAAAATATTTACTTTTGAGAATATTGTTGAGCATTTTAATTATCTACTTATAATATTTTCTTGCCTAGTCTCAATTTTCAGAAATTTTGATTTTGTCGTCGGTAAAAGACAGATGTAGGCCGGTTGCAGATCTTCACCGACCATCATTGCGCACGTCAGTCTCGCTTGTCATATGTATGGAAATTCATAAAACCTTTCATAGCTAGACCGACCATACGTACGCGTATTTCCATATTATGGTCTAAGATCCGAATATAAGTCGAATGAGACCAATTTTATAATAAATTTAGTGTACTAAAAAATGTATTAAAAATGGGTTGACTGGGAAAATCCCGAACAGGATATTTTTTAATTAATTATTAAATATAGATATGACAAGCGCGACTGACGTACGATGGTCGGTGAAGCTTTGCAACCGGCCGTAAAAACTGTGATGAATAAAATTCGAAATAACAATATTATGTAATTAATTTAAAATACAAAATTATTCATAATAGTTATATAGGAAGCGGAAGCAATCCTTTGATATTAAGAAAACAAGTAGGTACCTACAATTAAGTTGACATGAACAATTAGCGCAAATTATATTAAGAGTTGAACAAAAAATTTATTAGAGAAGGCATGTGAATGAAGGAATAATAATAGATGGTATAAAAAATGATGAGGTACACATGTTCATAAAAATAATCATAACATTAAACAATTTGCTATTTAAAAGATTTATAAATTTTTGTTTGCACATAGTCGTAGTTACCTGGGTAACTGCTGGCAGTTTGAAGGATAATTTTCTGTGAAATAATATGATAAGAGCTATATTATCATATTATTATTTAACAGATAAATTGCAAATTATAGAGCCATTAATTATTATTAAAAAATTAGGACCTCTTCACAAAAGCCATTCAATTTAAATAAGCTTTTTTTAATAGGTTTATATCGGTTGTCAAACAACTACCTAAACAATAAATTTATAGATGATATGATTGAATATAAATGAATAATATAAAAATCCCTGAAATAAGAGGAGGCTAAAAAAGCAATCGTACCATATGAGATAGGTACAGTAGAATTTACTCCATTTCCCTGGTAAAATTATGATGATGACATACAACGTAACAAACCGTAAAAGTTATTATATTATAAAATTGTTCATTATAGGTAGCCTATGGCATGAAGATACAAGGCATTCACTGCATATCAACATCAAAGCTAATCGATGCCTTTATAGCAATCCTGAAACAATTTCTCAAACCGAAGATCGTTAGCCGTATTCACGTTTATAAGAACTGGGAAGAGCTACATGACGTCATAGGGAAAGACGTTTTGCCCAAAGACTTTGGAGGAGATGAGAAATCTATCAAAGAACTACACGGTAAGACAAAATCGTAATTTTAATAATTATGTGGATTACAGTCTTCGGCTCGTAACTTGGCAAGTTCGTTCAGGCAGTAAAAGTGAATAAATTTAGTTGCTCTAACTTTTATTATAATAATATCATCATCAAAAATAAAATAGGCTTATTTAATAACAATGCTAGTTATACTACAAAATTTTGTTGTCAAGTAAATTAAACTCAGATATTTATGAACACAAAAAAAATTTACAGTTAATTGATATAAGCGTAGAGTGAACAGGTACCTTCTAGGGAAGCGCGTTCCATCTTAGACCACATCTTAGCTTAACATCAGGCGAGATTGTGGTCAAGCGCTTCCCTATAAAAAAAAATATCCATACTAATATTATAAATGCGAAAGTAACTCTGTCTGTCTGTCTGTTACTCAATCACGCCTAAACTACTGAACCAATTTGCATGAAATTTGGCATGGAGATATTTTGATACCCGAGAAAGGACATAGGCTACTTTTTATTGCGAAATATGTACTACGGGCGAAGCCGGGGCGGACCGCTAGTAATTATATAAGTATCTAATCCTGAAAATGATTGGGTATTAGATATAAATATTTCAGGATAAATTTCACGTACAGCACGATCTGAACCCATACTAAGCTTTCGCTTGTGTTGTGTTATGGTCCAATAGGTATATGTTTTCTATCAGAGTGTCGTACATAATATTATTATTTTTATACCTAATGTAAAAAATGTGATCGGCCCTGATTTCAATCAAACGTTGATTAAAACCAGTTAGTCAAGTACGATAAAAAGTAATAACAAAGCAAACAACATTCGAATATTTAATCTATTTTTTAATTCTGTAATTATAGGCATTTTAATATTATGTATTAATTTAGAATAAATCTATCGAAATTAATAAAAAAGACTATTAAAATTAATTAAGGCATCGGCAGGATCAAATTGAAAATAATAAGTAGAATAATATATTAGATGATGTATCTAATAAAAAAGAGCGTGTGTGATTAGCACACGTGTCAGAAGTGAAACTTCTTTGGCAGGATTCAAAGATACCAAAATCGTCGCCTACTCGTCGCACGTACATGACGTGACCGCATTGCCATGACGCGATCTTGTACTCTGACGTACCTAAACAAGTTCCACTTCAAAAACAAATACAAATATTTAAAAAAGTATAATAATAATTCAAAAAACATATAATCGGGTCTGTATAAATATTGAATACAGATACAAATTATAATTGAGATCATTAGCATTAGGACGTCCGTGTGTGAGTGAAGCCGCGGGCTCTATGTAATAATATATTACCTACTCGTGTATGCTTATTCTCAGTGTTACGGTAAAAAATGGATACGCAATGAAGTTCAATCACCTGTAGAGTGTAGAGACTTAGAAAAAATAACAATTGTTCAAATACACAGTAGAAGTCTCTTCTGTCCATTGATAAATTCATAGTTATACAATTCATAATACTAAATCAAAATTTGATGGGTCCAGAATAGATGATGCAAATACATGTAGATGCGAAACGTGCCGCTTGATAAAATGAAATTCTACGTGTCTACTAAATCAATATAAATTTAATTAATAAGTATCTATTATCTACTGTGAATGTGGAACTAATGTCTTATTGAGTGATTTGTAACTTTTTAGCAAATATCGCAAAAGTGAACTCCCATATATCTAGTGTGGCAAGAACCCTAGTGGGGCAAGGGGCAGAAGCATTATCATTATTATGCATCTGTTTCACTGATCGATTTTCATTAGAGACAAGTAGGTTATCAGCCTTCTGTGTCCTGCCAGACCGAGACATTTTTATCGTCTCCACCGGGAATCGAACTCAGGACCCTTCGGTTCTGAACTCACGCGCCAACCACTGTACCAAGGAGGTGGTCAAATATCGTATAGGCCATCTATTTATACTATTTAAAACTCATCACAAAGAAAAAAATTTTGCTTAAATCATCGATTTTCATTTTCAGCGGACTGGGTCGAAGAATTATCTTCAGAGGAATTCACAGCATACCTTCGTGAAATATACACAGCTGGTACAGACGAAGCTTGTCGACCGACATATAAGTTTAATGAAGATTACGCTGGAATGCCTGGAACTTTCCGAGTTTTGAGTGTAGATTGATTATAATCTTATTTCCTTTGGGCCCTCTTCACAATTGATATTGTTGGCCCAAAAAATGATGGTGGATGTTTGCCGTCATTAAGCGCGTCACACACGGTGAAGAAACTATAATATTTTATGTTAAGATTCTCTAATATAAAATATTACAGTATCTTAAGGTATCCGGTATCAGCGTTATGACCATCATTTTTCTTTTTGTCATTGCGTACTAAGACCCCTGTAGAACCGACATCCTGTTACAAATGACCCGAAATTTTGTGTCAGTGTTAATATTATTATACTTAGTATCTTCACCGTGTGTGACGCGCTTTACAGTGATTATGAATCAAAATCTACAATGACAGCCGATCATTTAGGCCTTCTGCTCTATCGTGATTGCCTCTACTTGCCCAACGCCTATTGTGAAAAAGGGCCATTAAATTACGATGTCAACTAAAACCATGAACTTTGTGTCTCATCTTGACATAGAAATTGAATATAGCTATTTATAATATGTTATGTAATTACTGATTAATGATGATGATGATGATGTATCCAATTTTATCCGGTAATTTATGTTTTTGATAAGTTAATTAAAATGTTAGCAGACAATTTTTTTTAATTCAATTACGAAAAATCTTATAATTATGTCTCTAATATTATGTCTCCTTGACCATTTTTACTTTCACTTGATTTAATTTGTTAGCCTATAGTTTAATTGATTTTCAATTTTTACTTCAGTTTTTAAAGCTTTTTAAACATAGATTAAATTTATTCTTGTATAATAAATATCAATGAAGTATACTCAGTTGATTAATGTCGCATCAATCTATATGTCTGTGTGTGTATGGTTGATTAATGATCTGTGTTATGATTTAATAATAGTTTACATTATGTAAGATGTTATTATATAATAATAAACATTTCTTGAATATACGATAATTCTCAAATTCGCACCATACTCTTTTTAAGAAGATTGAGATAATACATACCTACTAATCTATACTAATATTATAAAGCTGAAGAGTTTGTTTGTTTGAACGCGCTAATATCGGGAACTACTGTTCCGATTTGAAAAATTCTTTCGGTGTTAGATAGCCCATTTATTGAGGAAGGCTATAGGCTATATATATCATCTCGCTATGACCAAGAGGAGCGGAGCACTGCGGGTAAAACATCGGAGCACAGCTAGTGTTAACATAAAGGTTTTGATGAAAATAATGATTCAGTAATATTTTCTATCTAATATATTACACGCATTTCCACAAAGATATAGGTGATAAATGGCAATTTAATGTGATTAAATACTTAAACAATTCTGGGAATAAGGGTTCCCGAATAAACCCGAATTAATTTTCAGCACCTCACGTATATTGTTTGACGATGTTTTCAACGCGTTTGGATGTGGGATTAAGAGATTGTTCCTAACAATTAATCTGCTTGTTATTCTAACATATAATCCATACCTACTTAATATTATAAATACGAAAGTATAACTCTGTCAGTCTATCTGTTACTCAATCACGCCTTAACTACTGAACCAATTTGCATGAAATTGGTTATAGAGATATTTTGAGAAAGGACATAGGCTACTTTTTACCCCGGGACACAGGATAGGTTTCATCCCGGAAATCCCACGGGAACGGGAACTATGCGGGTTTTCCTTTGACTGCGTGGGCGAAGCCGCGGGTGGAAAGCTAGTATTTTATATGGGTATTTATAATAATGTTTTATAATACTAAAAAAATTCATTATTTTGTACCTATGTATGCGATTGAGTTACTCCCTGCTCTACATTCTGTAATATTTTAAGAAAATACTAATGACTACAATTTTAAAAATATTACTCGTACTCAAATAAAACCTCGTTATTTTATGTTTAGATAGTCTGCAAATATGATTCGCATAAGTAATCATATTTTTTAGAAAATTTATTGAAAT
This sequence comes from Colias croceus, assembly GCF_905220415.1. NCBI lineage: Eukaryota > Metazoa > Arthropoda > Insecta > Lepidoptera > Pieridae > Colias > Colias croceus. Next base: position 5,608,695 of record NC_059555.1, read on the forward strand.
AGCTTGCAGGGACCAAAATACATAGCATTTGGAACAAAAATCCTGACTTTAATTTAGCTAATAAGGGAGAAAAAAGTAAAAGTTGAACTACTTACTAAAACTTTTTCTGAGTTTTATTTTTAATAATAAATATAATTATTTTCTATTTTTATAGTAGTGCTTGTTCTTTATCTCCTATAACTTTTTATTCTCGAACAATTTATCAAAATATCCCTGCGCGACATGCTCCCGAAAATATTAATTTTTCTTGCAACCTTTTTCAATAAATGGTTCGCTCCTTGAAATTATTGTTCAAGAATGTTTTATTTGTCTTTCGTCGATAAAATATGGATCAAGCCATCAGAAATTGTTTGAGTATGAATGAAACTTTAACAAAAAAGTTATCATTGTTACATGCTTCCTGAGTCTGTGTTCCCCGACGAGTACAATATGGGGGTCTTCAAGCGTAGAGTGAACAGGTACCTTCTAGGGAAGCGCGTTCCATCTTAGACCGCATATCAGCTTAACATCAGGCGAGATCGTGGTCAAGCGCTTCCCTATTACCAATAAAAAAAAAATATTATAAAAACATAAAAAATTACCTATATTTTAATATAGAACAACTACATACATACGAATATGATAATTATTAATTGTTTAGTTGTAGTACGATTACTTATAAATAAAATTAGCACTTATTAGAATTATTTGTTGTGAAAATAACATACTTGGTATGTATATTCCGGTAGGTACTATAGTTTCGTGACTTCTAGAGTTCGAGTTTTTAACTACTAAAAATGCATTTCTTTCTCTATTGAAGTTCCTGTAAGTGGTTATTGTTTGTATTGTGAGTTCTTTAATTTGTCTTTATTAAAAAAAATCGTACACATAATACCATTATAATATTAATTCTCAATTTGTTCTTCGGTAGAGCATGTTTTTGTGTGCTATGATACGATATTTGTCACATATTCATTGGACCAAAGCTACATCAAACAAGACAGTACGTCAATATTAGCCATCATTAATTCACAAAAAAACTGTGTATTCACGCGTGTTTTTAAACGAATTATAAATACCTATGTGATTCTAAATTTTCACTTAATATTATAATAATGATGTTCCTACAGTCTACATAGCGACATTAGTTTAAATAGATTTTAGTTACACATATATTAAAATGTACGGGGATCACGATTAGTATGTTTTATTACTCCATTGGTGCTAGACATAACTGATCATGGATTACGTTCCGGTAAATAAAATTTTGCACCTCCGTACGAATTCTGTGGATGTCGCGTGTCAAAGAGTCAATTTATCGAAACCCGGTGAAATAGAGCAAGTGGTGAAAATATTAAGGGATTGGATACAGGAGCAGCCGCATTTTAGAAGAAAGGATTTCAGTAAGTCTGTCTTTTGTTTTGGAACGGTTGAATGCAATATTATGATTGATAGCACGAATGTTACCTATTGATCATGCCTGATTAATTTTATTAAACAGAAGGCAGCTGATCTCTATAACGTTTTAGTTTTAGGTCAATAATATTACTTAATACAAGTACCTAGTTACATTATTACCTTTTTCTTTATTTCTCCTTTCATTAATTTCCTTGTTATTTTTCGCGGGTACTACGCGGGTGAAGTCACAGGCTCTACCTAGTATAGAATGTAGCTGATATTATTTATATACTTCGACGGTTGAAATATTATCTAAATTCATTACCACATGATTGTTATAATAACATAAGTTTCAATCTGTAGTTTCAATATTTTAAACGTTAATTTCACTTAATTTTCACCAATATACATATTATACATTTTCACGAAATAGAGATGACAAATACATAAAATTGCCAATTTGACTTTACTAAACATGTTTTTTATTCATAATGTTCTTTATTATTTTTATAAATTATGTAGTTAACTAAAATATAATTAAATAAAGATAATAAATAACATGTAATTAAAAGTATTGAAGGTTGCTTGTCGATTGTTAAAAGAACACGTAAACAGTAATTATTATTTTACTTCTATATATTTTTGCATATAATTAACAACCATAAAATATACCTACACCTTGACCAAAACACGGAACACCATGTTCAAATTTTAAAGCTATAAAACAACATAACAACAACAACCTTAAACTACAGTAGTATGACACTATTTTATCACACACTTCGTAAATAGGTACTATTTATATCGTTTGACCGCCTCCTTGGTACGCGTGAGCCTAACACCGAGGGGTCCTAGTTTCGATTCCCGGTGGAGACGAAGAAAAAAATAATAATGTCTCGGTCTGGCAGGACACAGAAGGCTGATCAGTGATCACCTACTTGTCCCTAAAGAAAGTCGATCAGTGAAACAGATGTATCATGCATCTGCCCCTTACCCCACTAGAGGACATGGGACTTCACTTATATTGTTAGAACTAGAACAAAATACTATAATTTATATACTTACTATTAAACTTACAGGTTTACTACTAGATACGTACTTTAAGTAAATACTAAATAGTCTCTACGTGTATTAATCTACTTTAATTTTTCTTATTATAATATATCACGCATTTCCATCCAGCCAAACTAAAGGGTATATCATAAAGCCCAACTGAAAAATTTCACCAATACATAGATACATTCACAATTTTTCCCTTATTACGCTTCACCATCTAGACAGACTTAAGCTTGTACCATAAACCCAACTAAAACACTTTTCTATAAACATATCCAGGTGATGCCTACATAAAGATGACAATACTCACCTCCAAAGGTTCAGTGGAACGAGCGAAGAAACAATTGGACAAAATGTGCACATACAGAACTTTGTTACCGGAAAATTTCCAAGACTGGGACGTTAGAAAGGATTTCGGCCATACTTTTGAAGTATCGTAAGTTCACTTTGCTATGGTTCTTCTGAAAGTTTTAGTTGCTATCGAGGGTATAATGATTTCAGAGGAGGTTAAATATTTTTGTTTCTTATATGAAAAGAGTTTTTATTAACTCAATGGAGCATTTCATGTTGTTCTTGGTTTTTTGTGAACACTTTTTTCATTTGTGGTATATCTCGCTGTTAGTCTTATTATCTAGGTACTATAAATACATAAATCACACGTGGGTGAACTAAATCGACTTACTAAGATAAGTAAGGGCCTCCTCTGTACCACAAACCTCAGCTTAGAATGTCTCAGACTGTCGGGCTCTTACAAGTACCTAATGGAAAACCGAGACTTATTTAAATAGGATTAGAAATCTTTATTTATTATTTATTTATTATTTCTTTACCCTATGTTTAATATGAAAAAATAAGAAAACAAAAATCATATGTACATTAACTTTTATGGTTTTTATTAGTAAGTAAGTAGTTACTTTTCGGTCACTTTAAACCTATAATTTTTAAACTTTTAACCTGTTAAATAAAATAAGGTTAAACTTTGAAATAAAAAAATGATTTGGGTTTGCTCGATACAAGGCTTAATGAAGTACATCTGTAATTAACAGGTTAAAAAGTACATAGTTCATTAATGATTCTTATATCTATTAACATCATTATTTCATTAAAGATTCGTATCGTGTGAGAGTGAACTCACAAGGGCTTCACACGATTGTAATACAACAACGTTCAAATTAATTATTCAACTAGATATATTATTATGTTCTACGTCATCCGAAGATTTTTATCGTTTGGGTTTTGACGTCAGAGAACACAGATCCTTTGGACTCAAAACTAGATAAATATCGTAAATACATTAATATGCTAACGGAGAAGATTAGTTAATAGAACGGTTATGAACATATTAATTACATGCCATATTATCAGTTACATGCCATGCTGATAATAATCAGTAAATCTGTTAAAAATAATTTTGTGGTTATTTCAATTGTTATACAATTTATTTTTCAACAGAAGCACACAAATAAAAACGATCATAACGATGCAGAACTTTTTGTTGTAAGTAGGTACTGTTAGGTGAGAAATAAGAGCTACAAAAACATCTTATTTTAATAAAATATAATCATAATTTACTAACATAACATATTAACTTTAAAGTATAATGAAAAATAAAAAAAAGACGTGTGGCACTCGGGGACTGCCGCGGCCGCGGTAAAGCTATTGCTTAGCATGCCTTCAAGCTACACCTCCGAGCCCGCCGGAGTGGGGAGCATGAGGTTTTTCGTTACGGAATTTCTGTCCCCGCGCTCAAGGCCCGCGATAGAAGCTATGCAATAGCTTAATATTTTCTTTATTTTCTGTTCATTCAGATCCCTTGTAATCCTGCCAAAATTAACAAAGGACCATCATAGAGTATTTTTGTATAAGATTTGGGACCACTTCAAAGACGCGTCGCAGATATCAAGCAATTTTAAATATTCCTATATCGTAAGTATTAACAAAAGAGCATGTGTGCTTAGCACACGCGTCAGAAGTGAAACTTCTTTGGCAAGATTCAAAGATACCAAATCATCGCCTTACATCATGGCGTGACGGCATTGCCATGACGCGACCATGAAATTTCATTCTGAACGCGTTTAGAGAAGTTTCACTTCAAAAACCTTGCATTTTATATCCTAAACCCTTAAAGATGGGCAAATGTTAACTAACTAACAAGGACGATGATTAGAATATAATTATTGTTCTTTATTCGTAGTAAAAAATACAGTTACACACACACAAACGCACACACACACATTAACAAAAAACTGTTTACCACGAAAAGGCGTATATACAGGGTGTAATCGTTAAGTGTGCACAAGCGATTATTCCGTAACTATTGCAGATACCAAAAAACTTTAAACTGATATCGAAAGTACTTAACCAAATGAGTAAAATGGCCATAATAAATTTTTAAAAATAAAACGAGAAATATCCAAAAATGTTACATTAAACGCTCCCATACATTTTATTTCCCATACATTTTGTATTCATAGCAGATTTTCGAAGTGATGTCCTCATTGTGCAATACAATGAGGAGCTCTATTTACAGTTTCTAAATGAACTTCCCTTCAAATTTGCGAAGTAATTAAAGCAGAAAACCAAAAAAAGAAAGAAAAAGCTAAAATCTTTCATATTAAATGTACTAGGTTGATCCAAAAGTAATGATAATTGGGTATTTCCTATGCACATAAAAATATAAAATAAATGTTTTTTGCTTGCTCATGTATTCACTTAGTAATCACAAAAAAATCATATGAACAGGCCACGTTTCCAATTATTTACATTAATTTGAATGTGAACCGTGCGTGCCAGAATGTTTCCCGACGAAAAGAAGAAACAACGATTCGACATGTAGAGGGTAAATTTCTAAATTTTTAATGATATCAGGATAATTTTTTGTCACGTTTTGTGGTCATGGACGTTACCCGAGTTCACCATGTTTATGCTGAAACCAAAAAACAATCAATGTCCTGGATGCGAGCTTCCAAAGTGACGATGAAGAAATTCAAAGTGAAAATCAGTAGATAGGTTAGATTAAAGCAATTTTAGCAAAGAATATTTTAAAAAGGTAGCCACTTTATTGGGCTCTTACTAAACAGACCAAATTAAAAGATTGCGGTAGGTTAGTAAGGAAAAGAGACATGGCAAACTGCGGACCTGAACGCTGTTTCACCAAGACAACGCATCAGATCACAAAGCGTCAGTTGCGATGGCTGCCATTAAAAAATCGGCATTCCAAATGCTTGAACACCTACCCTATTTTTTAGATCTAGCTCCTATTTACTTTTATCTCTTTCCTCGGCACAAGAAACACTTTCTTAGCAATAAATTATTTTAAGACGACAGCGAAGTGATGGCCGCTTGAAGGAGTTTTTGTGGATGAAGTCAAAGTTTTTTTTTTAAGTTTAGGAAAAAAAATATTGAAGTATATTTTCTAGTTAAAAGACTATCTAGAGAACTACATAATTATTATAACTGTAATGACCTTGTTTAATATTGATTATCATTACTTTTGGATCAACCCATGTACATGGGATATTCGTATCTCATACAAAATGTATGGGAGGGTTTCAAGTTAATTTTTTAGATATTTCTCGTTTTATTTTTAAAAATTTATTATGGCCATTTTACTCATTAGGTTAAATTCTTTCGATATCAGTTTAAAGTTTTTTGATATCTGTAATAGTTACGGAATAATCGCCTGTGCACACTTAACGATTATACCCTGTATAGACTCGTGCGTGTATGATGATGATGCTGTGTCTTGCGAAAAACAAAAACGTCTGATGCAATTTGACCCAACAATTGAACAATGTTGTAACTAAAAAGTTCACATGATAATATAATTAAGTAACAAGAAACTTTATCTAAAGTTCGTATCTTGGAAATTACCAATTTTTCATAATTTTCCTACATAATTAAATAGATAATATTATGTGCAATGATTATGTAGTAAAATAGTTGAAAGATATTATTATTTACTAGCTTACCGCCCGCGGCTTCGCCCGCTTTCTCTAAAACGATTTGAGATTTAAACTATCCTATCTCTCAAGTTGGATCGAACTGCACATGGTGTGCGAATTTTATTATAATCGGTTGAGTGGTTTAGGAGTCAATGAGGACAAACATTGTGACACGAGATTTATATATATATATATTAAGATTACGTTAGCTTCCTTACTTAAAAAAAATATATGCGTGTACTAGTGTACACACGTAAGAAGTGAAACTTCTTTATCAGACCTTATTTTTCAAAAAAATATTTACTATATGCAACTTTACAGAAATACGTCGAATCACGCGTGGTAGGGATAAGAAAAAGATGGCGCGTAACGGAAAAATGTCACGCGTAACGAAAAAATGTTACACTAAATTTTTTTCCAACCCCGATAAAAAAGTTTCACTTCAAAAGTATTCATGAACAAAAAATGAGATCATGGTATTAAGTCAGACACAAATTATTATATAGGTATTAGGTACCTATTATAGCTTTTTGTAAGCGATTGCATTCCATACTTTGTTTGCGTGTACTCGTCACTATCACGTGACATCTATACATTCGCTTTTCCCCTATTTCTCTCGCATATAGTTTTATTTTCTTGATAAAACGTAACTTATAGCCATTTCCAAAGTTCTGGTATATCAATGTTACATTTTTACCGAATTTAGTCTCATATAGACTTACTTCTTCATTCATAATTGTTGAAGGAATGAAGGAATATTGTTCTTTAGGATTTGACCTCAACATCACAATAGTTTTGTTTATTTATGATTTCCAACATTATGTTTCAGATAGCTGAGTATGCTAAGCAATGTGACTTTGCTTTTGGATATCACATTGTAATAGACTTCTTAAAAATCACCAATTTATTGGAAACTATTCAAAAATTAAATGTTTTAGAACTCAAGCAAAGTCTTACTCTCTATATGGTACGTATTGTGTGTTTAACTAATATTGAGTAGCTAATCTTTGTATGGAAAACTTTGTGTCTATCATTTTTTTTATATATAAAATAAAACGTGTTTATGGAATTGAAACAAATTTTACCTTCTTCTTTTATTATCTATAGGTTAGGAAGTAACTTTTCATAGCGAGATTTGATACTTATAAATAACATATTGTTTCGTTTAAATTCATAGGAAGCATACGGCATGAAAATATTGGGAATTCACATCCTCTCAACATCAAAAATCGTTGACATCTTCGTGTCAATATTGAAACAAATCCTCAAACCAAAGATCGTTGACCGCATCCACATATACAAGACTTGGGATGATTTACACGATGTTTTAGGAAAAGAAATAATACCTTGTGAATTTGGTGGTGATGAGAAATCAATAAGAGAGATTCAAGGTAATTAAACATTCATAATATAAATAAATAAATAAATAATTATTAATATTTAGTTAATCACTAGTTGAATTTATATTTTTTGGTTTTTATGGCATTCAAATGCTTTATAAATATAAATTTATAAAGAATAGAAAAAATTCGATCACGAGGCGGGACTCGAACCCGCATCCTTCGCGCCATTCCGGGGCGGATGCCTAACCAACTCAGCCACTCGTGACCCGCCTGAGCAATCGAATTTAATCTATTCTTTCAGTTTTATGTGTCTTAAGGCACACACCGCGCGCCATCTATTGAGATGATTTAACAACCATCTCAACCAATATGAAGCACTTTTCAGTGAATACAATATTGTAACGATGGAACACGACCTTTTGCTGAATTTATATTTTTTGGTTTTTATGGCATTCAAATGCTTTATAAATATAAATTTATAAAGAATAGAAAAAATTCGATCACGAGGCGGGACTCGAACCCGCATCCTTCGCGCCATTCCGGGGCGGATGCCTAACCAACTCAGCCACTCGTGACCCGCCTGAGCAATCGAATTTAATCTATTCTTTCAGTTTTATGTGTCTTAAGGCACACACCGCGCGCCATCTATTGAGATGATTTAACAACCATCTCAACCAATATGAAGCACTTTTCAGTGAATACAATATTGTAACGATGGAACACGACCTTTTGCTGAATTTATATTTTTTGGTTTTTATGGCATTCAAATGCTTTATAAATATAAATTTATAAAGAATAGAAAAAATTCGATCACGAGGCGGGACTCGAACCCGCATCCTTCGCGCCATTCCGGGGCGGATGCCTAACCAACTCAGCCACTCGTGACCCGCCTGAGCAATCGAATTTAATCTATTCTTTCAGTTTTATGTGTCTTAAGGCACACACCGCGCGCCATCTATTGAGATGATTTAACAACCATCTCAACCAATATGAAGCACTTTTCAGTGAATACAATATTGTAACGATGGAACACGACCTTTTGCTGAATTTATATTTTTTGGTTTTTATGGCATTCAAATGCTTTATAAATATAAATTTATAAAGAATAGAAAAAATTCGATCACGAGGCGGGACTCGAACCCGCATCCTTCGCGCCATTCCGGGGCGGATGCCTAACCAACTCAGCCACTCGTGACCCGCCTGAGCAATCGAATTTAATCTATTCTTTCAGTTTTATGTGTCTTAAGGCACACACCGCGAAAAGTGAAAAGTGCTTCATATTGGTTGAGATGGTTGTTAAATCATCTCAATAGATGGCGCGCGGTGTGTGCCTTAAGACACATAAAACTGAAAGAATAGATTAAATTCGATTGCTCAGGCGGGTCACGAGTGGCTGAGTTGGTTAGGCATCCGCCCCGGAATGGCGCGAAGGATGCGGGTTCGAGTCCCGCCTCGTGATCGAATTTTTTCTATTCTTTATAAATTTATATTTATAAAGCATTTGAATGCCATAAAAACCAAAAAATATAAATTCAGCAAAAGGTCGTGTTCCATCGTTACAATATTGTATTCACTGAAAAGTGCTTCATATTGGTTGAGATGGTTGTTAAATCATCTCAATAGATGGCGCGCGGTGTGTGCCTTAAGACACATAAAACTGAAAGAATAGATTAAATTCGATTGCTCAGGCGGGTCACGAGTGGCTGAGTTGGTTAGGCATCCGCCCCGGAATGGCGCGAAGGATGCGGGTTCGAGTCCCGCCTCGTGATCGAATTTTTTCTATTCTTTATAAATTTATAATCACTAGTTATATAACTAGTGCTGTATCCACAAGGGTTTATCTAGATTCTGGTTTTATAATATTATGACGAGTAACCTATGACAAAATATTCAAAATACAGAGCATATTTCAAATACAGATTTTTAGCCCACTTGAAGTCAAATTATATAAAAAAACATAAAAATCATCAAATTGTTTTTGTAAAAATATGGAGATGCAGCTTTTATGAAACAATTATTATCGAACAGCTATTATTTTCAATGATTAGTTACATTCTCTTAAGTATTATCTTTCAGAGGATTGGATAGAGGAGTTATCTACTAAAGGATTCAGAGACTACCTCCGTGAAATGAATACAGCATCGACAGACGAAACTCGTAGATCGTCAAAAAAATTTAGTGAAGAATACGCGGGCATGCCTGGCACTTTCCGTGTGTTGAGTGTTGATTGATCAGACTTATGGGCCCAGTACACAATGGGAATTGGGCAGCGTTGGCCGAATAAAGGCAATCACGATAGTGTAGAGGGCCTAAGAATCTATGATCGGCCATCATTGCAGTTTACTCATAATCGCCGTCATGGCGGCAAACGTTGACGATCATATTATGTTGGGCCAACGCTGCCCATTGTGAAGAGCTCATCATACCTACTAGTTTTTAATTGCTGTTTTGAAAGAAAATGCTTGATAATTATGTGTAGGTACGTTTTTGTATGGACTGTTCATAATCATAAGTAGATAGGTATTATCAGGAAAACCTCATTTGTCATATTGTATTTAATGAGTGAAGGATAATAAAAACCGTATTTATGTAGTTCTTACTTCCATTGATGTTACATAATATAATATTATCATTTGTGTAAAATTCAGACTGAAGTTTTATTTTGAAGCGCAGAAATATTTGTAGTTTTTTTTATCTATTCCATGTTTTTAATCTTCTAGTATACGAGACATCATTTGTAAATAATAAAGTGGTTGTGTTTAATTTAAAACCTGCATTTTTTTCGATTTCTGTATAAGTTACAATATTTAAACTAATATTCAAACCGTTAATAATGCTTATTGATAAAATTTAATCACTTCTATAGATTTGCGAAGTTAATGTAGAGATTTTGAAATAATTTTGAAGTGATACCTCTTAGATACATGCAGTCGTTAAAATATGATAATGAATAAATCGTGATAATTAGAACTATTACATTAGTTTATTTCTAAACAAAGTGCACGTTTAGCTTATGTTTAATTCATTTTTTATGTTTTATGCACTAATATAATAATTATGCTCCTTGTTATAGGTATTATGTTATACAAAACGGTTCATTGTCAAACAAGTACTGAATAATTTCTTATAAGTTTCTTATAATGTTTTATAAACTCGTAACTATTCATTTGACGTCAATTAAAACGATAGATAGGTATTACCTGAATTGGTTTTTAATATTAATTACGAATTGCAGTGACTGCTACCTTTCTGCATTGTTTAATCCCGGAGGCAAACGTTTCAGTATTTTATTAAAACGATAAATAGGTAATGCAAGGAAATAATATCATAGAAATATACGTTAAAAGGTACATATAGGTACATGCTTATAAGTCTTCAGGCTTCGGCGAGTGGTGAAATTGAGCTTTATTCTCTTTATATAATATACTTACCCAAACCCAATACTGTATGAGACAGAATAATTTGTTCGAAAGTCAATTCTTTTGCAGTAGGTACATTTTTTTATAATTGAAAGATAATTTTAACAGAACAATTAATTTAATTAATCTTCTCAAAATTTTAAGCATGGTTATTGGTTAGTGTAGGTACATTCAAAACTATTTTATTTTGTACTTATTTTTAATCAAAGCCTTTAAAGCTTCATAAACAACACCTATTATGAATATAGTATCGTCTTACCAATTACTTTACCTGAGCCTATGTAATGGAATACAGATACATTTAGAAACCACTTGCCGATTTACCACGTCTGTGTATATAGATATAGTATGTTAAGAAACTACTAATTTAAGAGGATAGGGTTTCAAGCAAGGGGTTTGGGTTGGGTACTTTTGTATGGGCTAGTGGTGTTGTGATGAAATTTCGCAGCCAGTGATGAAACTTGGATATTTTAAAAGTGATGAAGTAGGTAGGTACCTATGCTTCCCTTCTACATTTTGTAGCTGAAAATTAAAGGAATCTACTACATAGTTACTATACTTATATTTTTTGTTTATTCATTTTATTGCGAGGAGGATATACCTAATACATAATTCCCCGTTTTAAAATCTGAAAATATATTACATTATGATCATCATCATCAGCCCAATAACGGTATGGGCCATAAATCATAATCCACCACGCTGGCCAAGAGCGGGTTGGTAAATGCCACATGTCGCGAACTTTTTGATACTTTGACATGTCTGTTTCCTCGACGATGTTTTCCTTCTCCAATAGTACATAAAGTATTTGTTTACAAGTTTGAAAACTTGATAAGAAAGTTAGCACGCAAATCGTTTCAGTGAACCAGGGAACATGTTTTGCATTTGAATTAATGAAAATATTCACGCTTACATTTATCAGCCCTGTTTTTGGTTAAAAAACGTCCATTGTCCATTGTGTAAACAGAGGATGACAAGGGGAATGCTAATTATTTATACTGTTGTTTTGGAACTTTTAATGCTTTTTCCTGTTAATCAATTCAAATCTATGGGCTTTGTGAAACAGTAATCGGTCTATGGTTAATTCATGGATTTAAGATAGGAATTGCAATTTGTAATAACATTACTTGTTGCATTACTGATTACCTATGATTTTAAGCTTTGGTAGAGAACTTGACTGATTGTGATGAAATTTGTGTGAACTGGCGACATTAAAGGTTTTGTGGGATGAAAAAGTTGTTATCCATAATACATATAAAGGTTAAGGTTATCTCAATTATATAAAATTTTTCGTCAAAACATCCACTTTTTGTTACACACACAAACAAACAAGTACTTAACTAGATCGATTCATATTTTAAAAAAATAAATAAAATTCTAGTTCAAGTGCCTAACTAATGAAATGTAACCTTGTTCCAATTTTTTCATTTTATATAGTAATTCTTATTACCTATCTACATATCACACTCAGGAAAACACAGGTTTTGATACGTTACACATTTCGTAGTGTAACTGTATAGTTATCTATTCTATTAATAACAAAAAAATTATACCTACACAGAATAAAGTGAGTTTTATCAATTGTATACAGGTAGAGCGGTAATCCCGTGCAAACCAGATTAAACTTTGCGCGACGTGAGACGCAAACTGAATTGGTTTTTAATATTAATTACGAATTGCAGTGACTGCTACCTTTTTACATTGTTTAATCCCGGAGGCAAACGTTTCAGCATTTTGTTTGCTATTTGTATAGAGTATACATTAAAATAGAGGCAGAAAATAATATAATCGTATACTATCAAACACATTTCAGAAAAGGTTTTGAAAGGATACGTTGCGATTAAAGTCTTTGTAAGATAATATAGGTAAATACAGTTAAGTACCCGATATGCAGATAAGTTTGGCTTCAATATTGATATGATTATTGATTTACAATCATTATAAAGAAACCACCCAAGCTTGAGCTTTAAACAAAGACCATTATAAAAATGACACTAATCCACTATTCGTGTTATATGTTCAAAGAAGGAGGTATTTGCTACCGTTGCTACATGGTTGTTACAGATAGGTAACTACTAACTATTCTCTTATCTGTAATCAGATGTCAAATGCCTTCGTGTGAAGTCCCATGTGCCTAGTAGGGTATGGGGAAGATGCATTATTAAAACACCTCGTTCACTGATAGATTATCTTTAGGTACAAGTAGGTAATCAGCGTTCTGTCCTGCCAGACCGATACTTAATTTTTCTTCGTCCCTGCTGGGAATCGAACCAAGGATCCTTCGGTTCTACGCTCATGCGTTAATCACTGTACCAAGGAGGCGGTTAAATACAAATGCCTTCGAGTATTTAAATGTTATCTCCTGAAATTACTCTGTACGTGGTTTAAATATTTTACCACGGTAGGAATCAGACGCTAAGCGCAATCAAAGCACTAATGCTTTGTAGCCATTTTGTAGCAATTTGCCATTTTCGAGCTGCGTCAAAAGGAAATATGAAATGCTCAGATCTACTAATTAGATGGCCTTATATTGAAGCTAATTCGTGAAGGTTTTACAGGGATGCATTGACTTTAAGCGTTGGTGAGTTAAATATTAGGGGCCCCACTTTAGCAGAAACCATATGAATATCCATATTATATGAACATAGAAAGATAGAAACACGGAATTCGTCAGTCGGATGAATAGAAAAATTGTTTGCACAACATTTAGGGCCGATTTTTCAATCCTTGGTTAAAACTTATCCGTCCATTAAAGTATTACACGATAATATTAAAATGTCACCTGTACACTGTCAAATACAGGTAATTAGAATACATGTTTGAAGTGGTAGTTTAATACGTTATTCAACGAATAAGTTTTATCCAAGGATTGAAAAATCGGTCCTTATTCAAATATACTTAAATCCAATTTATTAAATTAATTAAAAATCAACAATTTAATAGAAGTTAGCGATTTAATTCTTACTATATTATAACAACATGAAGACACACTTATTTATAAGTAGGTAGTAGGTATTTCTTTGAAAAGTATTTTTTCAACTTGAAATAAATTGCCTTATTTTTACATAGTATACACGTACCTACCTCGTGGTCCCCGGGGCCTCATCATACTTACTTAAGGCTATCTCTGCAGAAATGCCTCCAACTTGAACTCGCGAAATATTTAATTTAAATTATATTTGTTAAAACTGTTTAGTTTATTGTACAAACAATGTAACCTAGATAGTATAATGTCGAAGACAGTTTCATTTAATAAAATATTTTGTTAGAAAAAAAAGACGAGAAACAGCTTTATATTTTAATTTTTTATTAGCAAATATTTCAAAACAAAGGTTTGCTAGTCTAATCTTTTATGAAAAGGCATAAAATAAGTAAAGACTGCGGACAATTTTCTATTTTTTAGATAATACTAGCGGTCCGCCCCGGCTTCGCCCGTGGTACATATTCACGTTTTCTCTACATAAGAACCATCCTCGAACTTCAAGGAATATAATAAAAAAAGGATTAACGAAATCGGTTAAGCCGTTCTCAAGTTATGCGCTTACCAACACACACATTTTGGGATTCATTTTTATATTATAGATTATTATCTTTCAGATTCCTTGGCTTAAAAAATCTCTGTATGAGTTTTCATCTCTCTCTTTATATTTCAGATACGTCTAATATGATTTTCAATGGATTTTTTTCTACCAGTCTTCTAATACACACATCAAGTATATTTATACTTTAAATTAATATAGCTGTTTAATTAATATATTATCGTTTACATTGTAAGTATTATTTATCTGTTAAAAAAATCTGATGGTTTAACTTATTCTTTCAATCTGTTTCTTGCGCTTCAGGTTTCTGATTGACTCAAAACAAACTAATGAGAAAATATCCATCGTTTAGCTACGAAGAGATTGTCAAGTACAAATTACAAAAGCTATTACACAACGACAATGATTTATTATTGTACATTCAATCAATATTGCGTAGGCGCCAGCGGCAGTCTTTATTTTGACATTACCTACGGGAAAAATATACCGGCCGAATTGAGAACCTCCTCCTTGAATTTATATTTTGGAATGGCGCGAAGGATGCGGGTTCGAGTCCCGCTTCGTGATCGAATTTTTTCTATTCTTTATAAATTTATATTTATAAATTTAAACCTCCTCCTTTTTTAAGTCGGTTAAAAAATATATTTCATTGCTATATTTAAAAAAAAGCTTCCTTAATAAATTTGCTTTAAGTACTTGCTTATGCACTAGGATTCCTTTTGCTCATCTCTAAAGACTCTGCTGTACATATAATATTACGTTCATGTTAAAAATGAAGAGTTATTTCATTTCTAGGCTGGTATTTTTAAGTATGGAAAACATTAGAATAGAAAAGATTACATATTTTCACGATTACATATTACCTATATTAAAGACAATTAATAACACAACTGTGTTTAGTTTTATTTAAATGTAGATCCTTGTTGCATTAAATATCTCTCTAGCTATAAATAATAAAATAACAACTATTTATGAAAAAAGCCTTTTATTGAACAAAATACTGAACTTTAATTTGAGTGCAGCACAATTTAAAGTATTAAAAATATGTTTATCCTGATGCAGAAGCTACGGTGGTAAGCTCGTTATGTATTTGCACATATACTGCATAGCCATCAGCCATAGTACAAATGAGAAGCCAATTAACACAAACTGTACGAGATCAAATTCTGGCGGTTCCATCAGGTTTTGTCATTCATGATGCTACAAATTAATGTAAACATCAGCCCGAGGACCACCAACGATCCTATCACCGTCACCAGCTGGTTGAGATTAACCTGCGGGCCTTCACACTTCATTTTGAACCACCTACGTTCCTTGGTAGTACTTACACATCCAGCTCATTACAATCAGCAAGGTAACGAAAGCAAAGGCGATCAGGATCACTTGGAGTACATCAATGTTGTAGCACACGCTGCTCTTCCCCATATCTACCGTCCATTGACAATATGGCAGACGACCAGAAAAAGTAGCACCAGAATAACAATAGACCCTATTATCATCAGCAGTTGGTTCAAATTGAAACTGAGGCCGCAGGTAGAAGAGCTTGAATTTCCACCCAACTTTCGACCCATAATGGTTCACGACAAAGGCATTTTGCCGTTCATCAATTTCATTTTCAAATTTCCATGTTTCGAGAGTCCCGGTATGTTTTTATTTCACTTTTATAATTTTGATATAAAATCGAATTGGATTTTGCACTACTTCATTTTGATGTTTGAAAATTTTATCGATTGAGCGAAAAGTATTTTGACGTTTTATGCTCTATGGTTGGACTGAAGTCATAAAACTTAATATTTTAAGTACAAACTATTAAAAATAAATAATACTGTCAGTTGTGCTACTAAAATCTTTTGTTATTTAACGAACTGAATATAGGAATATAATATTTTTCAAATAGGGACAAAAATAAGGAAAAAAACGCTCTTAATAGAAACCACTTATTTAATAAATTATTGAACAAGCAACAATAAATAGGATAACCTAGAGAGTATAAAAAATAAAAAAATAAAGATATAACATAAAGTCCTTAAAAACAAAACCTCAGTAGTCATTTATTTATCACGTTCGAGCTTTTCCTTGTATCGTACTCAACATAAGATTATTGTTAAATATGTATCACATTATTCTAACCCTCTTCCGTGTTGAACTCTTCTTACTTCCTTATTGAATTCTTCAATCTTCATGCAATACTCTTATCTCTTCTGAAATTAGGAAGAAATTATTTTATATACATATAAGCTTAGAAGTGTCTCAGTTATTCTTACTTTGTGATTTTAAATCAAATAATTTACATAATATACTAGCTTCCCGACCGCAGCCTTGCCCGCTTCGACTAATTTTTTTCAAATTATACACTAAAACCTTCCTTTTGAATAATTATATCTATTAAATAAACCATCAAATCTGTTTTCTAATTTTAAAGCTCTCAGCATACAGACACACAGACGGCGGAAAGCGATATTGTTTTATACTATGTAGCTTAGCCAGTCGACGACTTATAGAGTCATTACTTCACTAGGTATTTTAATTTGGAACAAAACGAAAATATTATTTCGTATCTATTGTATTATTTACAAGTGCAGTCTCCCTATACACGTGGTATTCGATCAGACGGAAACTCATTAATGTTTAATGTAACCGTTTAATCAGATACTGTATTAAAAGTATTTGTATCAATCAAAATAAGCACGTATAATAATATTATACTACTTCTACTTTTAAGCTGGGGTTTCCTTGTGGAAAAGATTGCTTCTTTTGTAGTCTTCATACTTCAGTATAAGCATTTGTGCATTGTAATATTTATTTAGGTACAAGTTTATAGACAAGATTTAGTACTATCTAATTAATATTGCAAAATATTATGTAGGTACAGTAAACTTTTCCACGTGCCAGGTATTCGTACTTACCTACCAATTGCGATTTCTTGAAGCTTCCTATATACATACCAAATACATATAATATAATATGGTCTCTGCCACGCGTTCTTCGCATATTAGTAAAAGCAAAGCCTCGGATACCCTCAATTCCAATAAAATTTTCTTCTTTTCAATATAATATATATTTAGATGTGAACAGGCTGTTTTGCGTTGATAATGTCAAAAGGGTAACCACATTATGGCAATAACGTGAAAATATTTCATTACTTTATTAGGGACAGCAGCGGTTTTCCGTCACGGTTCATTGTTATGTTATAAGCGAAATATAACAATATGAATGTTCTATTTTGGTAACGCGGCCTTTTTCATAATAAAGACAATATTTGTAAAGAAGCTTTAGAAAGTATTTTCGAAACACAATAGAATAATAGGATGTTTCCTGTTACGCTGCCAAAATGGCAATTTTAAGGTTAAAATGTGGTATCTCGTTCGATATTGTCTTTTGAATCAATCCATTTTAATATTTTTTGTGCAGGTGCAGACTCTATGCAAGGCTTGATTATTCCTTCATGGGATAGAAGCAAAGGCAAAACTACAATCTGAATTATTTACACATCAAATTCAATTAGATTAATTCGTGGATAAGCCCACCACCGCGATCGCAGGGAAAATTAAATACCAGTCTATTGTCACCAATTTTATTGCAATTATAATAAATTACACAATCCCAACCAAACATACAAGCAAACATAATATGGCATTTACACCAGTAAATAAATCATTAAATGCGTAAGTATAAATTATTCTACACAGCCTGCTATGTGAAGGGATCATAAGAACACAATATGTACATGAAATTATATTGACATAGCCTAGATTTGTCCCAAGTCACCAAACGGGCTCTAATCTTAGAACGCTAAACAATAAATAATTGTAAGGCAAGTAGCATTAGTACGGAACCAACAACATGCCATGAAACTTGTTACTAATAAAGATCCCCTTTTTCTTCTATCTGGAATGAAGTTAAGTTTTAGTGCTATATTCAACCTTAGTTACTACATTCGACCCACAGCATGTCATTGGCAGCATGTAACTCAGAATAGAGAGGAATTATTTATT
This sequence comes from Colias croceus, assembly GCF_905220415.1. Taxonomy (NCBI): domain Eukaryota; kingdom Metazoa; phylum Arthropoda; class Insecta; order Lepidoptera; family Pieridae; genus Colias; species Colias croceus. Next base: position 5,627,368 of record NC_059555.1, read on the forward strand.
TTTGTACTTTTTCAGGGCCTTCCTGCGTGTGTTCTCCATAGACCTGGTAATCAACCAGACAGCGAATCTTGCGTATGCTGCATATATCAAATTAATGGTATTCACGAAAACAGCGTGTGGAAAGTATCCCGTTGTTTTAGACGTTGTACCAACAAGGCTAATAGAAGATTTGACGAAGGTCTTTGCGGTTGGAGCCATCCAAGTGCTCCTGCGAATACCAGACATATTCGAACAGACGAAACCGGGCAGAACGCACTGTACTATAATGCCCTTTTTGCTGTATTCCATGTCAAGCCCCTCAGAGAATTTATCTACGTAAGCCTGAAAATCAAAATCTTTATTGTAATTTAATTTTCAAATCGAATATGATACTGAGACTCACATTATTATTTATAATTCCTATCGCATTAAAAATTATATGAATTAAACTTTATTAATGAACACGTATCGAAACTGCTCAAATTTTCGACAAATTCGAAACAAAAAGTCCCATTTAATTCTGATATTTATCTAGCATATTCACCCCATCCTGCCTAATGAATCAATTTCCAACTATCCTGATCATTATACTATCTATAGATACCTTAGAAGCAGCATATACAGTGAGCAGAGGGCTGGGTATAACCGACGACCCGGATCCGATATTGATGACGACGCCCTTACCACGCTTCACCATGTCGGGTAAGACGATACCCGTCATCCGTGTCACGGATACCATGTTGGCCTTGATCATGGTTGATATGCTACGCTCCCTGTTGAACAAATAATATATTAAACAATCGTAATATGGTATAGAGGAAAAAATGCAGTATCTAATAGTAGTCCAAATGTTGATGCAAATGCATTAATTGTCAAATTTATACTGAGTAGTGAAAAAATGGTGCACATGAAACTACAATATAAATATCTTCATCCAAGAACAAACTAATAATAAATATTTAGTTAAGTGCCTGTTGCAATTTCAAATTAGTAAAATAAATAAGTACAAATGAATGTTAATATGAATTTAATTACTAGATACGCTCTAATGATAAAATACGAACATATATTTTCATACAATATCTAACATAATTAAATTTTTAACTTAATTGCGGTTCCAAATTATTGTCGCCTAGCGTGAAATAGCTAGCAAATAGTCGTTTACAATATTTGCTATACACTAATAACAGGCGTTATAAATCTAAATATTCACAATCTGATCTCATCCTATACCCAATTAATAGGAACAATTAAGCGGGTCCTTAAAAGCTATTTCGCCATAAATCACAGATCACTAACAATCAGATAGGATCATTAGGCCAGTTCATTAGCTAGCTATGATTATAGCTAGCTATTAATCAGGTAACAAATGGGACACGGAATGTACTACCCTCAATACACTAACAATTACAGACTAATTAAACAGCTCATGCATTATTAATCGATTCTTTCATAATTACATCCAACTAATGAAACACAAACATTTTGTTACCGTTGATGCTCTTATCATTAATTAAAGCCCGAAATTACATGTAATCGCTCATGGTAATTATATAAATTTAGCTCAGTAAAGTGTCCTTATTTATTACACTAATGAAAACCACGATCGAATAAAATGCCTAGAGACACATAGTAAATTGTAATGTTATTTTATAAGAACAGGTCAAATTGAAGATAAGATGCGATATTGTTGTGACTATCATCGTAATTTCAATCGTAATCGCGTGAATATGTTGATAAATCACCTTTGACATAATGTGGATGTATAATTGTATAATGTCGTGAATATAGGAATATTAAAAGTGCACAAAATTCTAACCTAAAATCTTCTACAAATCTCAATAAGACAAGGAGGGATGACTTTAAAAGTTTTTACATCTTGTAAAAAAAGTAATTAAACAAGAAAGGTTTAGGAAGACATTCATCACTTTCTCCTCAAAAACATAGCTAAGATATTATGTACAAAATTCCACTATATTAACGAACATCATACTTTACTCTCCTTTCGAAATAGTAACATTAGCATACGCTAATAAAATTCACGATATCTTTATACTGCAGAGCAGTCATACCATTAAAATATACGACAAAAGAATTCAGTTCAGAAATAATCCCGACGATAAGACGACGATAGTTCGTATAATATTTCAATTGAGCACTTATTTCATACGGCAATACGGGAACACCTGCTCCACTTGAAAATTGTTTTCAGGGGACCGCCCGTGCGGTTTTATACTTTCAATTTGCACGATATTTCTGAACTTATGGTTATTGAAAGGCCAGTAGCTTAAAACGTTTCAGAACGTATGAAATGAATTGTTCCCGCGAAATAGTAGGTAGCTACAGAAAGTGGGTACGATTTTGAATATCATTCTAAATGTAGAAATTTAAACGTTTATATTATTTTATTTTTATTTATTACTCTTTAAGGCGCTGCCCTGAGCAAGCATTTCATTCCACTCACACATACATGCCGCGCCACAGCTGCAGCCCGACGACGACGAATCATTACGAACGGGCCTCGGCCGGTAGTGTCGGTACACAGGCGTTCACGCACACATGCGTACGTTTTTGGTTTGGGAATAAGAATTTGCGATTTACACGAAATCTATTGATTGGACTAAAAAAATAACACAGTATTATATTATTATGTTGCTTGTAGAATTATTTGCCGAAAAAACAGAATGATTGCATGTAGTTTAGTATGGTTTTTAAGCATCAAAAGATTTTTTTAGAGGTACCTTTGAGATTTTTTTCTATCGAGTAAAATAAGTTGTATTGTGTTTTCAACACACTATCGAACTAGTTTATCTCCTGAAGAATATCATATATTTATCTGAGATTGTTTACTGCAGTTAATCATATAGGTACTTTAAAGCATTATAATTTAGCAGCAAACTCGCGTTTTGCTCTACTAGTCACCTTAATAAAACTATACACCAAACATGGGAAACTTGTTACTTACTAATTTATACAAAACAAAAAACAGTACAGTTTATTAGGCGGCCTTATCACTTAGAAGTGATCTCTTCCAGGCAACCTGGGCAAAAGGTAACAAGCTACTGAAATTTCGATGGTAGGAAGAAGAAAAAAGTCAAGGAACAAAAAGAAAAAGATAAATAAATAAATAATAATAATTAAAATAGATATACAGGTAGATATTATATAATTATTGATACATATAAATAAATATACTACACTCGAATATACACAATTATATTTTTAATAATAATATATACAATTTACGCATATACATAAATAACTATAATGTATATACATGATACATATAATTAAATACATACATACTACATAAAACAAATATAAAATACTATAAATACATACACATACATATCTGTGTATAGATAATAATATGAAAATACATAGTTTATTATGTATTCAGAGCAAATACTAATCAGCATTTTTAATTTATATATCAACTGACTGTGTATTTCAATCTCTTTAGGAAGGAAATAAGGTTCAAATCAGTATTGTTCTTAATACCGCAACATATTAACCTTAAAACTATTGCACATTAAGCATAATACTTAATCAGGTAACGTGACCAGTCTTCGTTTTTATACCAATTTCATCAAATGTACCGTCTCCATGTCACATATTCAGAACTATAATTAATGCACTTCATCTTGAATCTATTAAAGCTTACCAATCAGGGATTTCTGTGAAATACTCTGGATAGCTGTACGAAATACCAACATTATTGACTAGGGTTCCTATTTCAAGATCAGTTATTTCTTTGGAAATTTTGTCGTAAATTCCTTCGTCGCCGAAATCAGCTTGAATTATTTTGGTATTTACTTTGTAGTCGTTTTCTGAAAATGAGACATTTTTAATAACATGAAAAATTTCACGAGTCGTAAATTAATACAATAGCTCGTATATTTTGTCGTACAATATTATAAAAATCTTATTTTCAAAATCACAATTCATCAAGCTTCATGGGATAAAAACTGAAAAAGGTATCTCCGAATTATTCTTCTTTCAATTCCTTGAACATTAATTTTTCATAATTTATTATGTAAAGACCAATAGAATACATACCTATTTCAGAGGCAGTTGCTTTCAACTTATCAATAGAACGACTGACTAGAATTATATCACAGCCTCGTGCAGCCAACTGGGAATAAAAAAAAGTATTGAATAAAAACAAAATTAAAGTATTGGAATTCGAATTGGTAGGATACCTATGACAATCAATTGTTCTAACGTTAAAAAACCCCTTCAAATGCAATTTGAATAAAACAATTGTTAGAATGAATGGAAAAAATAACTAGAAATAAAGACCAGTGATATTCTTTTAGAAATTGAGTAGTCATTCTTTTAGATTTAAGAAATTTATAACATCTATGGCTCTTAAACTTAATACGGTTTTAGAAAGTAACATTTTCTAATTCCTAAATTATATACATACTTAGGTATCTACTTATAACTCTCTTTTTGTTGAATACGTATCAAATGAACAGAAGGAAGTTATAAAAGCATTGCCCAAATGTATAAGAATATTGAAGCTTATTTAAAAATGTAAAAAAGAAATAATTTTCTGTATTCAACATAGATCTGCAGCGTGTTAGCAAACATGTCAACACACCTCTTATAACTAAACACAAGTGCATATCCAAATTTGACTCAATGACCTACAACAGGAATCGTCATATTTTTGTTTATTTCTATAATATTCTAACGGCATATTAAAAAAAAAAATACATGTACTCACCTCAATCGCGTATTGTTTTCCAATACCATCAGTGCTGCCAGTGACCACTGAAACAAAAGGACAATTTTATAATCTGCATTTTTTATATTTTTTTACATTTTTTAAGCTAGCTGTGGAAAAATAATAGTTAAATGTAATCCGCACTTGTCAATACAAATTCGTGTATATTGCAATATTTTTTCATACTTTTTCAAGATTCTAACAACTCTACATTGATGGCGTGGAGTGCCTTTTTATAAACATCGATAAAAAAATACAATATTGGACGTATTTTTAATATCTAATATACCATAAAGAGAAGAGTTTCTGTATTTATTTAAATTTTGATAAAAATGTATATATCTCAAATGATATAAGGAAAATCATTAGGTATCAGGAAATGGTTTAATTTGTTGACGAATAAACGTCTTGTTAATGAAAACAAATTTGATTACCTAAATAAAGAAAGTATCCGGAAAATCCCTTTGTTTAGAATATATTTATAAACATCCGATGTCATTTAAAACAAAGAAGATAAACATCGAATTTGTTTATTAACATCCTCCTTTAAGAATAGCAAGACTAATATTAACAAAACTACTGAAACTAGTACCTATGAAAGGCGAATTTTGCCCACAATCAAGTTAATTCAAACGGTCCACAATCTTACGTGATTTCGGTTACCTTCTGAACGCTTAGTCGACAATTCACACTAACTACTGTATTTGCATAATTTGCAATTGATAAGACACGCAGGCACCGCTGGAGCAGAAATGTGCAAAGCAAATACTACGGCAATATTGCACGTTTCATGTTAATCATAAATGCAGAGAGAAATCATGTTCGCGTTGACTTTTGGACCAATCAAGTTGGCCTTGATTGGTCCAAAAGTCCTGAGTACTTTACCTTACTGATCAGGCATGCTCACCTGAAAGACCGCATCTACGCTTACCATCAGCTGAGATGGCGGTCAAATGTCTGAGCAGTGTGTTTAGAAAAAAATAATAGGTAACTAATAAGAAATCATATCGATTGTTTACATTTTTACGTTATGACTGGATGAATCGGTTCTGATTCTTTAATATGAGACATGTATTAACTTTCTGAGCGCTGGCACTAGATACTATTTTTCTATGGGTTTTATTTTATAATTTTGATAACCTAGTCTTTTTAATAGTATTAATAGTCAATCATGCCATTCAGTGCAATACTTATATCCAAGTATGATATGAATATTATTTAAATTGATGGCATCTCTTTTAAAACTTGTGTGACTATGATTTTTTAGAAAGATGATACATTACCTAGTCTATACATTTGTATTAACAAAAAAAAAAAAAAGATGTCTCGATACAATTGAATTCATCTTCGAGTTGACGTTTGTGTATGATTTATCAAAGAGCGAAAATTATTCACATTCTACACGTACATTGTGGAATCTCAAATATCAATAATATATTATATCGTAATACACTTAGGTTATTTAATACGAGATGCTGAAGATGAATGAATTATTATCCATTAATCATTATTATAAAATCCACGCGCGAAATTGATTAAAATGATACAGGTTTTTTCAAACGCCATGTAAAATTATTAAGCTGGTCAATAAACGAATAAAAACAAGGAACGTTTTTTTCTTTACTTTGTGCATTATAAAAATAAAAATCTTGTTTCAAATTCCATGTTGTTCACATTGCACTTTAGATATGTCAATAACCTCCTACCTCGTTTCCTCATACATTAATTTTTTTTCCATACCTAGGTACTGTTAAATAGCATTCCGACTTGGGAGCGTTGCGCTCAATTGACTTTTTTTTTGAAAATGTTAATACTCTTATTGTCCTTTTCATGTTGGAGAATATTTTATGTTATTTTATGTTCATTTTATGGTAACCGGAAGAGTGGCTTATCAATGGTGTTATCAGTACATCCCTATTAGGTAAGCCAAAGCAAACCTTACTAAATTTGTATCAAGTACCTACTATAATGTACAACTAAACAGAGTACAATGCCTATAAATACATTAAAGTTTACTTAAGAGTGGGCATAAAGGCAGAGAATTTCTAAAGTTATGGGCACGCCCTAGCGCGCCATACCGCGCGCAATCTTTCTTCCATCATACACTCCGCACCCGGCTCATCGTACTTACGTAAAGTTCATCGGACGCTAAATTAAACACAATATTCTTCGCTCGTTCTACGCGTATTTTCGGTAGTTAGTATATTAATGAAATAATTATATAAAACAGTGAAGTTGAAATCATGGCAAATTATGTAATATGATAATTTATTATTATTTTTTATTTATAATTATTGATGATAATCTATACGTATATAATAAAACAGTAAAAAAGTGTAAGTATGTATGTAATATATTCAAAAAAACAATATTAGGGAAACAGTATAGAGCACGAATCCGTAAAAAAATTCTGCCTGTGTGTTTATGTCTGTTTGTTTGTATGATTTGAATGAATGTTATATTGTTGTGTTTATTATTATATTTATTATATACTAGCTTTCCGCCCGCGGCATCGCCCGCGCAGTCAAAGAAAAACCCGCATAATTCCCGTTCCCGTGGGATTTCCGGGATAAAACCTATCCTATGCCCTTTCTCGGGTATCAAAATATCTCTATACCAAATTACATGCAAATTGGTTCAGTAGGAGTGATTGAGTAACAGACAAACAGACAGAGTTACTTTCACATTTACAATATTAGTACAACATTAGTATAATATTAGTACAAGGTAAATTAGCTTGGAGAAATATTTGCATATCTAGTGGTGTGTATGTCGTGGTCATATTGTAGATTTGCTCATTTCATGAAATGGCCAACATAGTTTGGTCAGATCGTTAAATCGTCAACGTTTCACGATTTGGTCATCGACATTTGGCCAGAACGTATAAAATATAGGTTAGGTTAGACTTTAATAAACAACGCACGAGCCGAGCGAGCAAAGCGAGCGTGCCGCGGCAGCGGCCGGCGAGTGCCAGAAGCGAATCGCTTTAACAAAAATGGTCGAATTTCGTGAAATGGCCATCCACGTTTGGCCAGATCGACGATCTGGCCAAATGTGGATGACCAAATCGTGAAACGTTGGCAATTTAACGATCTGGCCAAACTAAATTGGCCATTTCATGAAATGAGCAAATCTACGATATGGCCACGACATGTATATTACTCAGATCTTAGAGCGCGTTTCCACTATAACGTTCAGGCCTATACAAAAATGTTTCGATATCCTAACATTACTATTTAATGTTATACTTATTCCTAGCAACACTCTGATTTTTGTTTTCAATAAAAACAAGTTTTTATTTGAAAGAAAATGGTTTTGACTTTATAAAAAAAATAATTATCATTCAATTTCACGTTCTTGAGCAAACGACAAGACGACTACCGTGAAACAATAAAATATCGAGTCCATAATAATTTGTTTCGTTATTAATATTTGACCATAATAATTACGAAACAAAACAAATAAATAAATCGTCACTTAATAGTTGAAAGTGGAAACACGCACAAAACCAGAATTTGCATTCGCGAGTGTATTCATACTTAGGGTTGCCAAACAGTATTCTACTGTTTTTCACTAAATTATACTTTTTACTGTTTAACAAAAAAAAAGTACTTATACAAAAGACTGTTTTCAGCATCAAAGTGCAGACACATTATTATGTGTTACATTTAGACGCTCACAATTTTTTTTATTTAGTCAGAGGGCACACACTACAATAAATAATGTTTGTTTTGCTAAAATACTGTTTAATAATCTTCATAGACCTGAATAATGAATTATTAATATACGTACTTTATTTCTTGTAAAAAAAGTTGGCAACCCTATTCATAGTGTTTGTCTACACTAATCTACACTAATATTATAAAGAGGAAAACTTTGTTTGTTTGTTTGTTTGATTGTAATTAATAGGCTCATAAACTACTAGACCGATTTTAAAAATTCTTTCACCATTCGAAAGCTACATTATCCACGAGTAACATAGGCTAGGTTTTATCCTGGAAATCTCACGGGAACGGGAACTATGCGGGTTTTTCTTTGAAAACGCGGGCGAAGCCGTAGGCGGAAAGCTAGTGAATGATATGTATTTTATTTGTAACTAGCGGTCCGCCCCGGCTTCGCCCGTACATATTTACGTTTTCTCTACATGAGAACCATCCTTGTACTTCAAGGGATACAATAAAAAAAGAATTGAAAAAACACGTGATAACGTGACAACGCGAAACGCGAAATTCTATTGACACTAATTTTACGATAGATTTCAAATAATGAGCAGGTATAACTTTATAATTATTTAATATACATACACTAATATTATAAAGAGGAAAACTTTGTTTGTTTGTTTGTTTGATTGTAATGAATAGGCTCATAAACTACTAGACCGATTTTAAAAATTCTTTCACCATTCGAAAGCTACATTATCCACGAGTAACATAGGCTAGGTTTTATCCCGGAAATCCCACGGGAACGGGAACTATGCGGGTTTTTCTTTGAAAACGCGGGCGAAGCCGCAGGCGGAAAGCTAGTGAATGATATGTATTTTATTTGTAATTAGCGGTCCGCCCCGGCTTCGCCCGTACATATTTACGTTTTCTCTACATGAGAACCATCCTTGTACTTCAAGGGATACAATAAAAAAAGAATTGAAAAAACACGTGATAACGTGACAACGCGAAACACGAAATTTTATTGACACTAATTTTACGATAGATTTCAAATAATGAGCAGGTATAACTTTATAATTTACTAGAGGTCCGCCCCGGCTTCGCCCGTGGTACATATTTCGCAATAAAAGGTAGCCTATGTCCTTTCTCGGGTATCAAAATATCTCCATACCAAATTTCATGCAAATTGGTTCAGTAGTTTAGGCGTGATTGAGTAACAGACAGACAGACAGAGTTACTTTCGCATTTATAATATAAGTATGGATTATAATAATTATTTATGGGAGTTCACTCATCACTGCACCAGTGATTAGTAATACAGATTGTGAATATAATATATTATATATACCTACTATTCACAACCTATTTACGTTATTTACTGGAACAACCATAGGAATCTACAAATAGGTAGTAGGTAATCATAGTAGTAATGGTAATAAGTAATAATATAATAATTCATAAAAAAATATACCATAAATCTTTCTTGATTTTATTGATGTAACACTATGAATGAAATATTTGTATCCATATAATATATATATATATGTTTGTATACCTAAGATCGTCGCGTCAATACTCAGCCCACGGAAACGAATTTATGCATAAATTCGTGTGAGTGTGATTACATATTACATATTTATGTAATATCTAAACTCACCTGCATAAAGTTTCTGAAATGAATCGAAAGTCGTATTTTTTATTAATACATATTAATAAATAATAATTTATTATTTATTATAAATAACTAATAATTATTTATTAATAATATGATTACAATACTATATTAACTTATCTTCGAAAATTAGTTAGATATCATTTAAATATGAATCTCTTTTAGTTCTCGTTTCTGAAGTTTCAATGTTCTTTTGTTGTGTACCATTTTCAAAAAAACAATATTGAAACAATATTATTAAAAAATCGGCGCGCGGCACAGCAATTTGAGCATGGTCTACTCGTCTCAACGGAGCGATAGCGTCTGATGTATGAAATAGAATTATGTTTTTAGCTCCCGGAACGTGCGATGCAAGATGATTTCTTGCGTAATTAAAAATATAGTAAGCGCCAAAAGTGTTTTATCGTGATTAAACCAAAACTAAAAGTAATTACAAAAAAGTGGTCGGACAAAGTTCTCACAAATGTTTCAATAAAATTGTTTATGAAAAAAAGAACATAATAGGCATTACCATGTCAAGTAAAAAACGTAAAAGTGTGAAATTTAGAGGTAACTTCGTGAATTTTTTCTATCGAGTCAATTTCAATATTTTATGTTTTTGATCTGACAGTATAATCGAAAATATCATCAAGTTTTACATATATTTTATTTTTTATATTTGGTCTTGAATATTACACGTATCAACTAAATGTTGATTGGTGATTTGACTTTATTCGCGTTCTTAAAAACATCCTGAATATTATAAACAAACTTTCTCTTAAAATAAATGAACCGCGTAAAGTTCAGCAATAAACAACCTTGTTAACATAAGGTTAAGAACCTGATCCCCTTGAACTTGTGTTTAAGTGTGAAAGTCACGACTGCAATAACGAAGCCTTCGTTAATTATGACAAATGAATTTAAACCCTATTCAGTTTCATTCATTCATAATACGACGACTTTTCAAACGATTTATAGGTTATGTATTAATAGCACAGTTTGTTTCCTTTATGTTAATATATCTAGATTTTATAGATTTTGTTATGGCAACTTAACTGGTAAGCTTAACAACAATAATTTTATAAATAAAGTAAATTTTTTAAATATACTAATCGAAAATAAGGAAAAATCCAAAAAACTAAATGAAACACCAAATGATTTTTAATGGGAACTATATTTTCTATCACCAAAATTTATATTTGTCATCAAGTTGTATCACCTAATAAATAGATCTATCACCACGAAATATTTTCGTTCTCACAAACAACTTCGTTGTAACAACAAAAATTGTTCCCAGGTATGAATTATCAAATTAATGTTAATATGTGTGTAAAATAAGAGATCGATAACCAATAAAATTATATTGCATTACATGAATATAAACTTCGTTCTTATAATAACAGTTTTGTTACTTAAATAATAGCTCTGTGCTCAGAATGGTAGATCTGTCACCAAATAAATCGATTATCGATCCCTGACTGCGACTCCTTTTTATTTGATATTTTGTCACTAATACAGTAGTAACATTTTATTTCGTTCAGATATTAAATTAATAGTATTCGTTACCAATTTAATACATCAATTTATAATTTTAATGAAAAAATGATCAAAGAGGCGGAGACAAATTGGCGCGCTTTAAAAATTGACTCTAATGATTGATTGAGAGAGATGCAAGTTTACTTCATTCGCGATTTCACGTTCATTGTTGTAGGTGCATTTTATTATCATTGTGGATAATTTGTTGTTTTAGTTAATTTATTTGTTTGATTATTTTGACTTTAATTGTTTTATATACTATTCTGTTAAAAATGTTATTTAAATATAATTTATACTACCAGTGGAAATTTAGAACCTTGGGAGTCTAGTTAAGTAGCAGAATCTTTTAGTTGAAACGATGATGACAACCCTAATTTTTTATTTGAACTTAATGCAGTTTTCTAGTAACATAATATGATTTATTGGTGATCTCTTGAAATAAGTTTGCTTAAATACTTATTAGGACACAGCTATTATAATACATACAAAAACATTTATTTGGTACTAGACCTTATATCTCAGGATTTTAGGCGATTTATTGTGGAACTGATTTTGCATTGTTTGGTGACTACATTTTGGTGACAGATCTACTATTTTGAGGGCAAACCATATTATTTAAGAAACACAAAACTAATTAAATTGGTGATAGCTTAAATGATACCCATTTTTAATTAATATTAATATTATTTATCAGTACACACATTCACACATCCATACCAAACATTCTATAATGGGTAGGTACGTTTTCCTCTTTTTTGTATATCATGTCCAAAAACATATATAATATGTATAAATTAATTTTTTCCACTTTATCATTGTTATAATTAATGTAAAACTACTGTCACATTATTTGTCTTATTATTGGTATTCCTTTTTATTGGCGTATTGTTTTGTTAAAGTTAAATAAAAATATTGTAATACAAATAGCTGTAAGGAATCTATGTATGTAAAAAATAAATAAATAAATAAATAAATAATATATACATGTAAACGTTCGACAACAGATAGTAAAAAAAAATGTTCGACTTTTGGACTTAATATTGACGTCAAATACACTGACCATTACCTCAGAGGTATTTTTGTATGCAAATGATATCCAACACGATTAAAATACGATATTCTGATCAAACATCGACATTTTTGGTGGGTTTAAACTTCAATAAAATTCTGATCCGACTTTAAAAATCGTAAAGTTGATAATATTTAAAAGCATACGTCGAAAAAAGGAAAGAAATCAATAGTTATTGTTAATTGTTAATTTGTTAATTGTTAATTTGTTATTTGTTAATTTGTTAATATATTATAAAGGCGAAAGTTTGTAAGTATGGATGTATGGATGTATGGATGTTTGTTACTCTTTCACGTAAAAACTACTGAACCGATTACAATGAAATTTAGCACACATATAGAGGGTAACTTGGATTAACACATAGGATAGTTTTTATCCCGGAAATCCCACGGGAACGGGAACTATGCGGGTTTTCCTTTGCAAACGCGGGCTAAGCCGCGGGCGGAAATCTAGTTGTTAATAATTTTTAAATATATAAAGCAAAAAATAAAACGGCAGCGTGGATAAATCAATTTATTTCATTTTTCTTTCAATTTATTATTCCAGTTAAAATGATATAATTATTAAAATATAATTTGTTTTTTTCATTTTTTGCGTCGTTTTCGAAAAAAGTACTTAGCGTGAAAATAAAAATATTTTATATATTTTTTAAATTAATAAAAATAACTATAGGTATCATGGATGTTGATTTGATTGCACATAAAAATACACTTTGCAAACTCCTTCAAGCTTCGCTCGGTATGTCGTCTGTCGAATAAAGGCCATGCTATAATCTATACTAATATTAGTATTATAAAGCTGAAGATTTTTTTGTTTGTTTGAACGCGCTAATCTCGGGAACTACTGGTCCGATTTGAAAAATTCTTTCGGTGTTAGATAGCTCATTTATCGAGGAAGGCTATAGGCTATATATCATCACGCTACGACCTACAGGAGTGGAGCCACGGGGGTGAAACCGCGCAGAGCAGCTAGTCATGCAATAATAGGATAATATCATGAATATTGCAGGAATATTTCAACTTAACCCCTGTTCTGGTTCTTGTTACATCACAATTACTAGAAAAATTGAATGTAATAAGATTTTATGCTATCTGTATGATCTTTATCAACTCTCATTTATGTTTCACGTATTTTCTATAACTGGCTGTTTGAAAGAAAGAAAGATAGAAAGAAAGATAGAAAGAAAGAAAACGTTTATTTAATGGCACATAGCCTCACAAGGACATTATGAAAACAATTCATACAATACATAAATCATCATCATCATCATCATCAGCCCATATATGTTCCCACTGCTGGGACACGGGCCTCCTATGAGGGTACAGGCCATAATCCACCACGCTGGCCAAGTGCGTGTTGGCGGATGACACATGTCGTCGAACTTTTTAATTCTTCGACATGTCGGTTTCCTCACGATGTTTTCCTTCACCGTTCGAGCAGTGGTGATGTTACAACATGCGCAGATAAATTGAAAAATCAATTTATTTCCTGCGCGCTCGCCTGGTCTCGAACCACGGACTTATCGATTCGAAGTCTAAGGTCTCACCACTGAGCCACCACTGCGCTCAATACATAAATGGTAACTATTAAAAATACACGCTGAAGTGTCTGTGAAGCATGATGCCATTAAAAGGGGAAATCACTCGGTGAACAACTGTGACGTAAAAAAAACGTCGCAGCACCGATTTTCAGTGAGCCCCGCGTGTTTGTAATACTAATTTAAATTTATATGCTACTATAAATATTTTAAATATTCTCAAGGAAATCATTAGCTTCTCCTAAATTAACATCCGTTTCAAATAAATTGCTACAACATATATCGCATTAATAATTGTAATGTTTTACATAAAATAAATGAGACCTTGTGTTTTTCCATATTGCGGAAATAAGCTTTGGTCAGTTTAAGAAATTGTTGTCTTTTTTTGTGAAGGCAATCCAGCAGCGATTCATAAAAAAAGAGCTGGAAGCAAAGAGCACATTAAATCCTCGTCAAGGAGGAAAAAATACATTAAAATGTATTATTCTGCTTATAAGTGTTAGTCTAAATAAAATAATTTAGATTTTTTATTGCATTTAAGTAAGATACTTTTTTGACCAAAAATCGGGAAGTCATCGCAAAATATACCTATGTATAGAACCTAGTATTCCTACAGTGTAGATACCAATAATTTTTTTGGTCATTTCTTTTAAAAATTGGCTTTCCATGAGTCGCATTAAAATCATCCTTGAGTGGCAATTAAAGGTACATTTTGACAATAAAATTTTCTGTCCAGATAGTATCCCTATTTCAAACCCATCAGAGATGGAATTTCAATTGTAACACTTCCTTTAAATTTTTCGATCAAGGAAGCGGAAATAACTGATCCCAGTAATTCAGCATAAATATCAATGAATATTCAATTGAAATACTGGAAATATTTCCCACTTGTCGGGGAAATTCATCAGTTGATTCATTTGACCCGGTGGGAACTAACCGTCAAGCGCAAATGTGTGTTATGGACTTGTTTTGGATTACTTCTGTACGAAACATTTTTAGTTGCACAATAGCGGAGGTATAATTTATATTTTGCTTTGTACATTTACATCAAACATAGAGCATTACATATTGCACTCATCGCAGCGTTCCCGTTGTTGCACTTTAAACAATATCCGCATCGTTTGCAGATGAAATGTAAATATTTTCAAACAAACACAGTTATATTTTGAACATACCGGAATCAAGGTAAAGTATAAAGAGTTTCACGTTTGTATTGTATTGTTGAATTTCATACTTGCGACTGCTATTGTGCGGGTAAAAAATGATAAATTGCACAACCTTTCATATCGCATTTCGCTGTTTAACGGATGGACTTTCAAAAATGCTTTCTGATTATCATGCTTATGTTATTTTTAAACTGAATTTCTATTAGCGAATTAGACTGCTTCGTTATAATGTGAAAGGGGAAATGAGAACAATATCATAGTGTTAGGATAAATAGGTACGAAGGATATATTCTGAATACTTCCGCACAAGTACTTCCAGAACCCTTAAATAATATCACCTCCTAAACTATATATGTACTAGAATTACATTTTATAGACTTAAAAGACTAGATAGTTATTATATTAATTTATAAGTGAAATCACGCGTTCATATCCACCCCCTTCAGGAAGATTAATTTATATCCAAGAAAAGGGATATAACTGTAAAAATTAAAGCGATGGCTATAATGAAATTTTGTAAATTCCTTTACCGACCCGTGTTACATCGGGCTCTTAATTTAGTGGAATTTTAATAGGGTTCTCCAGACGCGAAATTGTATTAGATAAATTGCAATTAATAAAGTTTTTGCATTGTTTGATGGATCGTTTTTTAAATTAAATCCTTATTACCTGGGGTGGGATAAGCTGTTATTTTTATGACCTTTTGTTAGCAGATGGGTCTCGAGCATGTACACCTGGATTTGTATGCTTATTTGAATTAAATCGTGACGAGAGGCTTGCTCTGTAACAAAATATGGATATGCATATTGGATAAATAATGACTGAAACTTGTACTGTTAGAGAATTTAAACTTAATATTATATTTCCTATTACAATATACCTACCACGATATATTATATGTTCGAAATAATTAATTACATCGCTTGATGTGTGTTTAACTAACGATATTAGTTTTTTGGTTACGTCCCAATCAAAATAAAAATCAAGTTTTTAATTATTGGAATAACTATACGAAAACCGTATTTAACAAGTGCACAGACAGACAGAATCGACTATTTGTCATAAATAGTTGTTTAAATAAAACCTTGTTGCACCTTTATGTTCATAATATGTCACACAATATAAAATAATAAATCTGTCTGTTACTCAATCATACCTAAACTACTGAACCAATATTAGACGATAGACGATAGATAGACGATTAGACGATATATTTCGTCAAACAGGATCATTCTGTTGTTACGTCACATCCATACTAATATTATAAATGCGGAAGTAACTCTGTCTGTCTGTCTGTTACTCAATCACACCTAAACTACTGAACCAATTTTCATGAAATTTGGTTCGGAGATATTTTGATACCCGAGAAAGGACATACTTTTTATCCTGGGAAAACGATGCAATCCCGGAAATCCCACGGGAACGGGAACTATTCGGGTTTTTCTTTGACTGCGCGGGCGAAGCCGCGAGCGGAAAACTAGTTATTAATAAATTTGAAAGGCAAACTCTTGATAATATGGTTTTATTATAATATTTGCATGCATATTAACACACAAGTGTAATATAAATAAAGTGGCCAGTTTTAATAAAGTGATAAAATATGTAACTTTGATAAATATCAATATATTTATTTAACCTTTTCATCGTTATAATAAATAATCTTTTATCATAAATGATTAATTAATTCACATCTCCATATTTTTATAAAGCCATTTTTGTTGTCTTCCTCTAGCTATCTAAATTGTAAATATATTTTAGGAGTCCATTAAAATCCATTTTTATTACGAAATGACTAAATATTCTATAAATACAATAATAGCCAGTAAATATATCTGTAAAGGCATCTATCAAATTATTATTATTATATCTATCAACGCACAGCCTAAACCACTGAACGGATCGGGCTGAAATTTGGCATGCAGGTAGATTTTAGGATGTAGGCATCTCTTTAGAGAGAATTTTTATAAATTCCACCCCCAAGTGGCTAAAATAAAAAAATAATACCATATTATAATATCTAAAACTTCTCAACGCGAGCGTAGCCGCGGGCAAAAGCTATAGTATTTTATAAATTACACATTGTCCTGTTTCCTACGTCAAGAGAGGTGTAGATCCAGGCTTCAATTATATGGATTGTGTGATTTTATTGCCTGAATGACGAACCGAAGGCAATTTGTTACACAGTACATTGCTCGGTAGCTGCGGGGCTGCGGTCAGTAATTTGAGTCATTCACAGCAATTGAGCATTGTAACTGAAACCTAGGCAAGTATTTAATACATAGCTAGATATTTGGTACAAAACGGACACGGAAAAATGTATCTCGAAAATCTAAATTGTAGAAGTAAGTAAATATAATAACGTTAATAATAACGAAATTAATTAATAGCACAAGAATGTAAGCTTCATAACATAAAAAAGTGTTTCGAATGTTTTTAGCCTAGCATTGATTTACCTTTTCTAGTAATAATTAAATATAACCTTTTCTATCTTTGTCAAGGATTATGCTATTAAATACAGCGTGCCAATAACATTGCATTTCCATTTATAAGAATATTACATTAAACTCAATGCAAACACGTGTGATCTATTTAAAGGTCAGTAGGAAGTTAAATATATTATAATCGAGTTAAAACTAAAAGAAACAAAACGTACAGCCAAGTGAACGACTGACCCTGAATTTCAATTCTTCGATATCAATTTCTAGAAATTATTGCAAAATATTATATTTTGTTTGAAAGTAGGAGGGCTATTTTATTTAGTATAGCTATACAGGCACTTATAATTAAAATTTGTAGTTATGTCTCTCCCTGTGGTGCGTTAGGCAGATGCAATCGACATATTTTGTTCCGCTGATCAATTTGATTATAGGGTAATTAGATACTCAGCGTTTTTACATCCTGCCAGGACAGTATAACTAAATATTGAAGTCTTAAAATGGAGCACAATCTAAGCCTCAACGATTCTATGTTTACGTGTTGAAAAATAGGGACGAGGCAGTTTTTCAAACAACTGTTTCATCAAACTACATCATCATCATAATCATCAAATCAATCATCCTTCCCTCTGCTGGGACACGGGCGTCCTATGAGGGGACAGGCCATAATCCATCACGATGGTCAATTGCGGGTTGGCAGATGTCACATGTCGTCGAAGTTTTGATTCTTCAACATGTCGGTTTCCACACGATGTTTTTCATCACCGTTTCGGGCAGTGGTGATGTTATCCATATGCTCAGATAGGTACATTGAAAAATCAATTTATTTCCTAGACGCTCGCTTGGTCTTGAACCCCCGACTTATCGATTTGAAGTCTGCTGTTTTCACCACTGAGCCACCACTTTATTTTGAACACAATCAAGTTTCATTAAACTTGATTATATTATGATCAAAAGGAAAATATAACTTTTTAAATGTATTGTCTGATTTTGTTTTTGTTTACTTATTTCATACTGAGAAACCCCGATCGATAACATAATATCGTTAACAACCAAAACATGTAAAGAAAAAAATCACAGTTTTAGACATAGAATATATTGTTTTCTCTCATTTTAAGCGTTCCGTACCCAAAAGGTAAAATGGGACCCTATTACTAAGCCTCCGCTGTCTGTCTGTCTTCAGGCTGTATCTCATAAACCGTGATAGCCTGAAAGCTGAAATTTCCACAAATGATGCATTTCTGTTCCCGCTATAACAACTAAAAATTACAAATAAAAAAAATTAAGGAGGTCTCCAATCAATAAATGATCCTCAAATATAATGAATGTGGGAAATAATAGTGGAAATGTTCAAATTCATTTGCAATGATAACAAAACACAACAAGTGATAACTGCGTTAAAAACAACCGACTTCAAACTTGCACTTGCAAAATTTACAAATACCTACAGACAAAAATGCTCATAAAATAAAAACTACTGGGCCTATTCGAATAAAATTTTTATGGGACCAATTCGACACCATCCCGCATCGAACAAAAAAAGAATCACGTAAATCGGTTCAGAAACCTCGGAGTAATCGGTGTACATACATAAAAAAAAAAAAATATACCGGCCGAATTGAAATGAAATGAAATGAATGAAATGAAATGAAAATACGTTTATTATGGATACATACCAAAAATACAAAAAAAGAAACAAGAAACTTAAATCTAACTTAAATATAATGTATTCCACAATAGGCCTGCCACTCAGTGCAATACACTGATTTTCAGTGGTTGCCTTAGGATGCCTTGCTGACAGTGGATGTATTATTGCTCAAACTGCAGTGAAAAGTTATTAAAAAAAATATATATATATATATATATATTTAATTAAATATTGTAATAAATACTTGATTATAATTATACTTACTTAGTGAATAGATAATATTACACATTGACTTAAAGTAGCAGAGAGGTTATTGGATAAATACTTAAATAATCTATAAACAAATAAGAACAATATTGGGGATGCAATATTTTATAAAAAAATAAATAAAAATAAAATAAAAAAATATATATAAATAAACAAACAATTAAATAAATATTTATATAAATATTGGGGATGCTAATTTTTTCTTGTTAACGTTTTTGTAAATCGAGAAGATATGACTTTAACTTTTTTTTGAAAGACGATAAGCTTTGTTGTGAACGAGTGATATAATTGATAACCTCCTCCTTTTTTTTGAAGTCGGTTAAAAAGCTTATTAATTATTATTTTTTACCTAAATGACGTCTTTATTTAGTTATATATCCTTGGGATCATTTTTTACCTTTTGTATTTTAATATGATTAGCTTATAACTAGTTAATCTTTTGTGGGATGTAAACAATGTCGAATTTGTTGTGCAATTTATAATTTGCAATATTGCATTCAACTTCAACAATATTAAGTTATTTTCAAATAATGAAGTTTGTAACACATCCGAAAAGATTAGTTAGTATAAAAATTATATAATTATTAAGATTATGATTTTTAATACTTATCTTTTTCTAGCTGTTCCCTGCGGTTTCACCCGCATTGCTCCACTCCTGTTAGTCTTAGCGTGATGATAATATAATATTATAGCCTTCCTCGATAAATGGGCTATCTAACACCGAAATAATTTTTCAAATCGGACCAGTAGTTCCCAAGATTAGCGAATATTATTCTGATTTTTTTTATTTAAAAAGGGAATAATAGTTAAATAAGTAAGTAAGAACATATACTTACATAATATATTTACATTAGAATTATATCCATCATATTATACCTACAATCAAAGTATTCATTACAAGCAGTTGCTCTGTCGGTTTAACTAAATAATTTGTACCTGAAACCCGACACTGTAAGTCGCTTACAGTGTCGGGTTTCAGGTACAAATTATTTAGTTTATAGTTTCTTTAAAAAAAAGCTGACTTTGAAAAAATATATTTATTACCTACCTATTACCTAATAATATTATAATGATTGATTTGTTCTAGTAAGTTATGGGCAAATATTTAAACGAGTTATTTGCGTACATACGAGTTGAGAGTATATCAAACAATTTTGTTTTTTCAATTTACTTTAGTAACGTCAGTCACAGCCGGATAGATTTTTATACCTCTCTAATATGAATTAAAATATTGTATACTAGCGATGGCCCGTACAGCCTTTTCCCGAAAATAATGGAATGTCATTTTTACGGTTTTTCTCTCCGTTACCTTCCAATTCGCCGAATTGGTCGAGCCTTTCTCGAATTTTACAATTTCTAACACGGTTTGGTGTTCATTTTTATTTTGTTTTACGATTACCAACATGTTTGGCTGTTATTATTATTCTATCTGATAGATAGCTTAGACAAATAACTTGTGTTTGAGATTCTACGAGCTACTAAAGAAATAGCTATAGAGCTATTTAGTAGTAGGTAAGCACTGCCGAAATGGTACAATAATTCCATATTATTCCTATCCAGGGGCCTTAGACAAAATAACAATTAAAAAACGATAACGAAGTTAGAAAAGGCAAAAATGTATGGGATTGATATTAGATAGACCACGTGATCTAACGCGGCGTATGTCAATCCCATACATTTTTGCCTTTTCTAACTTCGTTATCGTTTTTTAATTGTTACTTTGTCTACGGCCCATGGTCTTCCTCGTTTACATTTTATAAAGAAACAAATCAAACTACCTATTCACAGTAGGCAATTATAACACGTAGGTAAGTAATGAATGACTGTGTAGTGTGTGTTATGCTCGCATAAACTCAACTCGAATTTTTGAACCAGTTTTTTTATTTTAGTTCGGCATGTCCAATTAAGAATTAGTTTACTTATAGCGTGATCAAGAACGCTGATAAATATTGAAAATATACATACTAGGTAGGTACATAATCTTGTCCAGAACCGGCTAAATAAGCTCGGTTTTGGAGCCAGAAAAGAATTTGTACAGCGATTGGGACATTCTCTGGGGAGACTCCTGTTGTAAAAGATCACAGAGCCGTTCGTCAACATTTTGGAGTGATCTCATCCGAAATCGATGTGCACGCTTACGCGAAATAGAGATGCATTGCAACACAGTGCACTGGATAGAGTAAAAGAGATGCATTGCAACACAGTGCACTGGATAGAGTAAAAGATGATGAGTACGGCAGGAATAAAGAATTACAAGAAGCAGGGTGCTGTCAAGAGTGTTCGACTAAGAAAAAGATAGGTGCCCAGTGTAATCTTTAATTGGACAAGACCGCTATTGCTTAGGTAGTGAAAGTGATGATATCCGTTCCTACTCTACTTATTCTTAAGAATACGATACAATATTCTTCAAGCTTTTTTGATAGCTAACAATTCAATAAATACTAATAATGAGTAGGTAGGTACCTAACTTTCTTTATCTATTTACCTACTCCATTTAATCACGACTTCGCGAAGTGATAAACATACGTCATTGGACTTCACCATTAAAATATATTAATTAGCCATCATCGGAAATCGCGACTTAATTTATTTACCAAATTTAGGTTTTTTATTTTAGTTTCATAGAAAAATTGTGAATAATTTATTGTATAAATTATCGCAAATCTTAATTTTATAGGGTTTTTCGATTTTTTATTGACGCAGCCAGCATACCGTTTCTTCAATTATTATCTACCTACCAAATGTTTTATAATGTACTTTTTTATAATGTAGACTTTATACTAAAATACTTTTTCTGTTTGTTACAAACCACTTTTACTTAAAAGTGAAAGTTGTTATGTGAAGTTATGATGACGATCATTCCTGTATTAGTATAATATTTTTAATGTTAATATTCTTTATGAATAGAATATATTTAAAGCTTATAAAGTTAGCTAGCTGCTAGACGCAAGCCGCGCTAATCCCATTACCTATTTTATTGTCATACGGGACGGGAGTCGGGACCACAAGGGCACGCAATAGGTCAATGACCTTCTGAATGACAAACATATTTTGCTAATAATATTGTAAGCGCCGTACGACAGTTACAGTTACAATTAATTGAACAATAATAGACTAAATAAACAAAATATAATGATACTCACGTGCCCACTTTCCTTTAGATTTAAAATCCACTTTATTCACTGCTGGTCCGATAATATAAGTATACACCACATTTACGAAACATTTTACTATATAGAACAGTAAACCTATTAGGAACGCTAGTCCCAATTTTTCTAAAGACCCGTAGTGTCCCATGTTTATTTAATTCACAATTTAATTATTATTTTAAGGTTATTATTAGAGAGAGTGAACCACTTCAATCGGCCAACTGACACAGTTAACGCATGCGCACTGACGATCGAAGAAAGTCGCCATGCGCATCGACTGTTCTGAAATACGTCAGCGACCGGCTTCCCGATTGAGATAAGGACGGGAATAAAACATAGTATACCCTTCTCGCTCTGGAGTGTTTTATTTACTGAGGTGATAATAATAATCTTATTTTCAGGGCAAATTCATAACTGAAATATAACGTACTGGCTATATTTTTGATTAAATAAAATTATGGTGTAATTATTTAATTTAGTTTACCTATATGTTTTGCGTGTGCTACTAGAGAAAAACACATTGGAACTAGATTCGCGTTTTAATCGCATGTTTTTGATAATGTATGCAAAACAGGTTACTTAAAAAGCTTTTAATAATGAACTTTGAGGAGGTTGTAGATACGCAGGGTTGCCAATTTGCATTTAATATTATGTATTTTCATTTAAAGTATAAAAATACTATTACACTTTTTTAATCCGATTAGGAGTTAGGATATCTATTGTTAATTTTTCAGACAACTTTTTGTGAATCTGCGTTTTAACCTGCTGCACTAGTTCCTATTAGATTATGTGTGTGAAGAATCTACGCAGGTATAATATATTTATTTTGTAAGTAGTTGTGATTAATATATAATTATTTACGATGTGAGCTGCTAAAGTGAGACTACGTGAAAAATGTTTATTTTCTGACATGCTATTACACACGTACCAACGTAGAACGTAATAATTATTCATAAATGATTTAGAGACAAATGACAACCCTAGTTATGCTTGAATAACACTGCGATCAATCATATTATTTCATAATCTAAACAATTTCCTTCCTCTAAAACCTACATTAAAATAATACAAATAAAAAAATGCATTTAATCAAAATTGATATATTACAGGTCCTTTTTTTGACTTCGCAGTTGTAATTTTTTATTAGGTAGTAAAGCTTATTGCCTCTCCGAAGCAAGCTTGTAATTATTTTTATAATGGTACTGATATTTATCACATTTTTTGCCGCTCTTAAATGGATACTGTACAAGTGTACTGTATTTATTACATATTATTATATACATAATTAGGACATAGGTACTCAATTAACTTTATAGTAAAAAAGAACAAAACAAAACCCGGAAATAAGTACCTACCTAAATAGTTATATATTTTGAGATTCATTTCGAGTTAATCTTCGGGATATTGAACCTTGTAATGAAGTTCGGAATAAACTATTGCAGGACCTTTATTTTCTCTGTAGTTATGTGTATGTATTTGAAAATAATTTGATGTTATTTTTTTGTACGGCAGAATGCATCTAAATTTTACATCAGATCAATAGCTTGTACGGGCACATTATCACAAATTACTGAATAGTTACTAGGTATGATACGATTATTTAGATGCAATTGTATCATTGTATGTAAAATCATTTCTTACTTAATAGAATTAAAATTAATGAATAAGAAAGTAATCATTATTGAAACAAAATATACGGAAATCCATTAAAGTTACTTACATTGCAATTTTTTTAACATTAGATTACGTTTAACTCAGTTCCGCTTTCTAAAGAAACAGTGCTTAAAAAATTATTATATGTAGGTATGCTATTACCTACATCTGTTTTAGTACATTCTATATTTTTTTTAATAAATTAATAAGAAAACCGATTACCGTTAACAATAAAGTAGGTAATTATTATCGATGTCAACCAGACTTTTTCATAAAGTTTAGAAACCTAACTAACCTTGTAAAAACATAGTAAAAAGTGTAACAACCTTCAATGATGTTATCGCTTGTTTCTTATCTGTATTTGATCACGAACGCTATAGAAAATGTAATATAAATTACCTACATTTCTTATAAGTAACATTATTTGAGATAATTTTACCTTTCTTTCCTCAGAGGTATTGTAACTTGCATTCAGAAAATTTCATAGAACATGGAATGTTCGAACTCTACTAGTTACTACGTATTTTTATTATAATGCTTTATAATAAAAGTACGTACCTAGTAGAGTTCGAACATT
The DNA here is from genome assembly GCF_905220415.1 of Colias croceus. Classification (NCBI taxonomy): domain Eukaryota; kingdom Metazoa; phylum Arthropoda; class Insecta; order Lepidoptera; family Pieridae; genus Colias; species Colias croceus. Next base: position 5,652,429 of record NC_059555.1, read on the forward strand.
TAAATTAAAGATAACTTTGTTGTGAAAAAATGATTGCAAAGTGTAAAAAAGTGTGATAATTTATAGTGACAGTGCCTGCCATACATGTTATCAATGGCAAAAAAATGAAAAGGTAATAAGATTTTTAAACAATACGTAGAGAAATAATAATTAATCGGTCAAGCAAAAAAATACGTTATAATCGTTATTATAATATTATAAAGTAATTTTAATAATATTATAAATATGCCAATTACCTACACTTCCCAGAATATTCTCATCGGAAATTACTAAGTTTGTGTACTAGGTATTCCTTCTGTAAGTGATGGTTTTCCTTCTCCTCTCCTGTTATAAATAATTATTTAATTGTCAGTTAGATTCCAGACGGTTTACATTCCTGATTATGACGTCTATCAGGGCAGACAGTTTAATAATAGGTATAAACTATAAATTATTTTGCACGTATACTTGCCCATTTACATGCGTATTGTTATAAATCCTTTGGGTAAGAGAAACCATATTTTGGTCAAAGGTATTGAGTCCATACTTTGCATTCATTTATTTTATCGTGTTACAGTTACGAGTCTGTCTGGAACATTATGGAATGCTCGTGTTAGAGTTAGTTTACGTTTTTTCATAGAATCGTTTGATTACTAAAATTTGACCTTTTCGTTGTAATGGTTTAAATTAGTTAGATGTAAGTAACATGTAATGTAAAATTATATTGTACTTAGATGGACATGACTTTAATTATAATATATTTTAAGAGCAACTATGGAGTTTCTTGCCGGTTCTTCTCCATAGATACTGCTTTCCGAATCGGTGGTAATTTAAAAAAAATGTAACGACGATTCAAAAGTGCTTCTGGAAGAAGTCTAATTGAATAAATAAATGTTTGAGTTTGAGTTTGAATGGGTCTAACCTTTTTTTTTTTAAGTGGGGAAATCTTGCATAGATACCCACGGCTTCTGGGGATAGGGCCGTGGGTTATGTCGGATTCCTACCGACCAAAACCCCACTGTATTCCGTCAAGCCGCATCAACGACGGGGCCACGGGTATAGGTAGATTTCGTCCGTGACCCCATCAGCAGCTGCCCGTCTCCAGGCCAACACAAACTATGAGCCCGCCAGCTCTGACCTCATGGGGCGGCGTGAGCGGAACACGTCTCACGCCGCCTCATCTCACCGGACGATGGACTAAATGAATGGGTCTAACCTACGTATTGCAAGTAAAAGAGGAAATAAAAAGAAAAGCTTCTGAATTAGCAGCTTTTCGGAAAAAACGATTAAATCTAAACATATTCTGTATACGTATCTGTTATGTCTAGTCTATGGTATCATATTTTTTTGCATAAATATTAAATAGCAAGCAATAGGCAAAAAGTATTAGGTATACTTCTTGCCTATTGCCTCAGCCTCATTTTGGCAACCTAACGCCGAAATTTTCTGATAATTCAATAAATCCTTATCAAACATGCGAATTTCTAAACTAGATGAAATAATATCGTTACCCATAAACTTTGCTAAATTATCTGTACGTGGATCGTCAGTTATTCGACTCATACCACCAGTCTGCCAAGACAATGTATGATCATATATTCTGATTATCCGTTATGCTAATACCAATTTGCAATAATCTACGTAGTTAGACCATTTGGGACGCACAAAACATGTGGAATAAATAATTACGATATATTACATGTAATTAAAATTGTTTTATGTATGTGTGAACAACAAATGAATTGTTAGTTGCATAAAGTTAGAATCTAATGAAACTTTGTTTTACAAAGCACGACTGGATTATATTTTTATGAAGTAACGACGTTTTGGAGCTTGGTAATTATAATTAACCGACTTCAAAAAAAAGAAGGAGGTTATCAATTCTGCCGGTATGTTTTTTTTTTAATGTATGTACACCGATTACTCCGAGGTTTCTGAACCGATTTACGTGATTCTTTTTTTGTTCGACGCGGGATTGTGTCGTATTAGTCCCATAAAAATTTCATTCGGATAGGCCCAGTAGTTTTTATTTTATGAGCATTTTTGTCTGTATTTGTAAATGTTGCAAGTGCAAGTTTGAAGTCGATTGTTTTTAACGCAGTTATCACTTGTTTTAATCATTAGGTATCCATTGAACTTTATGACGTAAATAAAGGGTGCAGGAATTCAAGTTCGTTGTAGATAAAAAGAATTAAATCATATTTCTTAACGTTAAGAGTAAACAAAAAATGAATACCTAGTCAAAAAATCATTGAAACAAGTCTGTTCTGAGCATGTCCTGAGTTTATAATTATTGCGAATACGTAGAAATATGTAAGAAATGCGAACATTATGCATATTTATAAATATTTTCCATAGCGTTTATATATTGTAATAATCATAGAGATCTATGTGATCTGTGGTAATAATATACCTATGAATAAAGTGCAATAATTACGTAGGTAGGTACACCGTTAATTGCAGGAATATATTAAATACCTACATTGGATTATGGGGACGGATGCGATAAAAATAATTTCGACTAATCGTAAAAATAGATTTTAAAAACATAATGACTACCTAATCATCTTATAACTTACTAGGTACCTACCTATACTTTTCAAGTGAAACTTCTATAGGCGCATTTAGGGTAAATTTCAAGGTCACGTCATGGAAATGCCGTCACGTCATGGAAGTAAGGCGACAATTTTGGTATCTTAGAACCTTACCAAAGAAGTTTCACTTCTGACACGTGTGCGCCGAGCACACGTGTCAGAACTCAGAAGTGACTTTGTTTAAAGATAATTACAGCAAATGTGTAAGTATAAAGTTTATGATAATATTGATTTCATGCAGTATACAAATTATATCTATTTTATGAATATCTACCTAAACATCAAAATTCAAATCAATCGTAAAATGAAATCCGAGAGAAGCTAAAAGTATTAACTAAGTAGTATTAATTACAGCCAAAATCAATTATTGGAACAAAATGTAATTTGTAAACACAATTTCGCCTCACCTGTGGATCAAGTCGATAGCTACGAGATATTACCTGAAAATTTTTAATCAAAAATTCGTTTGTGGACCGAAATACAAATTGGTTCTCTTCAGTTCGACGATTAGTTTTCAATTTTACAATTTATGACAAACAATTGTTTGAATGGTATGTTACGGTAATGAAATTTATTTAACAAGTAATTGTTTTTAGAAATCAGAAATGTAAACTAAAATATGTGCAATTTATGTATATTTTAATTGAATGTTATTTCTTTATTTTGGCGTGTACAATAAAGATTTCATTTAGGTATTAATTGCTATTTATTTATTTTGTGTACAATAAGCTTTCATGAATTCATTCATTCTAAAACAATTGTTCAAAACAAACATTTATTTTATTTTGCCAGTACAAGTCAGTACCTACGTCAATTAAATAATAGTCTGAATCAAAATCACACATACATTTTTCGAACTTAAATTATAGTTTAGTTCCCATTTGTTACCAATTCAAAGGAAGTCTGTTTATTAAAATATGCTGTGTAATAAGTAATAACAATTAATATTTTGTTGTGAAACTCATACAAAATTACCTACTTAAACAAAAATAAGTATCTAATCACACATTGCAAACATAAGTGTCCTATAAATCATGACAGGCATTTATCTGCTATCTTCTTATATCTGCATACAATATTTCAGGGTTTGTTTAGGCACGAATATGCAGCTAACATCACTCTACAATGACCATATCACTGCCTACATCTTACTGATATCCTACTAATACTTTAAATGCGAAAATTGTGAGTATGGATGGATGAATGGAAGTTTGCAATAAACTCAAAAACTACAGCACTTATTTTCATTGTGTTTACCAATTATAGATAGCGTGGTTCTCAAGGTAGGTTTAGCTGCATATAATATCCTCTATATAAAAATGAAACCCGTTTCTCTTTGTCACAGCATCACGCGTGAACGGGTGGACCGATTTAGATAATTCTTTTTTTATTGTATTCCTTGAAGTACGAGGATGGTTCTTATGTAGAGAAAACGTAAATATGTACCACGGGCAAAGCCGGGGCGGACCGCTAGTATAATATATACTTACTATAAATTATAATGATATTATACATCATCATCATCATCATCATCAACAGCCCATATACGTTCCCACTGCTGGGACACGGGCCTCCTATGAGGGTACAGGCCATAATCCACCACGCTGGCCAAGTGCGGGTTGGCGGATGACACAATACATACCTAATATAAATTGTTAATAACGCGGGTGAAGACGCGAACGGAAAACTAGATAAAGTTATAATATATTAGGTATATTAATTACAAATTATTGCAATTATATCAAAATCAAAATCAAATCAAAATTGTTTATTTGGAACACAACAACGCATTACAAAAACTTTATGCACGATGGCACCCATAAAAGCTTAAATAAGCTGCGGCACAGGTGCCAACGCCCGCCTCCAAACATTAGTAGTTCCACTAATCAAATTTTAACATTCATATCTCCAAAACAGAAACACAAAGTAATTATAAAAGTAAGTAAGACGATTTACTTATACAAAATTAAAAAGACAAAAATGTGCAGGTATGTGTTTGTGAGAGAGTGTGTGAATGTTATGTGTGTATGCGAGAGTGAGATTATGTGAGTTTGTGAGGTTGAGTGAGAAATGTAGAAGTTTAGATGGTGGTTTTAATAATTAGTTCAGTTTCATCATACGAGAGGGATAGAAGCCAATTTAGGAGTATGGTTTTTAGCTTATAATGACAGAGTGGGTATATATTGAGGACTTGATTAATTTTATTGTAGATTAACGAACTTATGAAAAGATAGTGGCGACTAGCTATTGCTGTTCTGCGATATTTAATAACGCATACTCTGTCGTTTCTGCGCCTAGTATTTATAAAGTCCAAGTCATACACAGTGTCTGAGTGCTTCCTCAGAACAACTTTGAGAATAAACAATTGTCTTACGGTGGGAACTTGGCAAAGAGCATATAATTCGCTGGTCGGATAGCGGAGAGGTTTGTTAACGAGAACTTTGAGGACAGCCCGTTGGGCTCGTTCCAGTCTTATCATCAAAGATTTGACACAGCCTCCCCAGGATGTTATACAGTAAGAGGTAACAGACTGAATCAATGCATAGTAAACAGTTTTTAGGTAACAGATATCAAGGACTCCTCTGAGGCGTTTAAACACAAATGTTAATTTTCTGATTTTAGAGCATACAGTATCGATCTGCTGCTTCCACGAGAACATTTGATCGATTGTGACGCCCAGATATCTCAAGCTAGTGGCTCTTTCAAGACTTATACAATTGCATTGATCACTAGGGTCGCTCTTGAGACAATCATGTACGGATATGTTGAAACTTGAGGGAGGCAGGGAAGAAAGTTTGGGGGCAAAAGTTATGTATTTACTTTTAACAATATTAAGCGTGAGGAGGTTTTGTCGAAGCCAGTCTTGAACAATCTTTAGAGCATTTTCAGCAACATTACGAACCTCCTCCCAAGTTCGGGCATGGATAATCAAAGCAGTATCATCGGCATAAGAAATTATTTTACAGTTGTTAAGAGACAAATTACACAGATCATTTATGTAAATTAGAAACAGGGTAGGTCCTAAGACGCTGCCCTGTGGTACGCCAAAAGTAACTGGTTCAAGCTCACTAACAATATCATCAATAACTACACACTGCGTACGTTCAGAAAGATAACTACCAAAAATATCCAGAACAGAGCCACGAATACCACAGCGTTCCAATTTAGATATAAGAATAGAGATAGAGACAGTGTCGAATGCTTTAGAGAGGTCTAAAAAAAGAGTAACAGATTTCGTTTGTTCTTCAAAATTATTTATTATGCTATTGGTCAAAGACAACAGAGCATCTTCCGTGGATAGGCCACGTCTAAAACCGAATTGATTTTTTGATAGTAAATTATTGGTGTTAAGAAAAGTAAGGAGCCTATTATTTAAGACTTTTTCGAAGATTTTAGAAATAGCTGAAAGCACAGATATTGGGCGGTAATTAGAGACACCATCTCTATCTCCACTCTTGAAGATCGGGTGGACAACAGCTCTCTTAAATACAGTAGGAAAAATGCCTTTTGAGACGGAAAGGTTAAAAACGTAACAGAGAATAGGAACGAGTATATGCCTCGCCGATTTAAGGACAGACGTGGGTATCCCATCCCAGCCAACAGCACATTTGTCTTTAAGATTGCAAATAATTTTATGGATTTCATTATATATTTCTAAAATATCTCAAGTTCGTGATTCCAGTGAATAGTACAAACATTTTTATATTATCACAATATTACGCCCTTGACAATAATCTTGTTGCATTAATCAGACGCTTTGCAATACAGACTGCAATCTACGGAAACAACATGGGACCTGTTAGGTATTTGCATTTGTATTGTAAAAACTTCATTTGAGATAAATTTTACTAAATTTAAACATATTTGGGTCTATTGGACAATATTTAAAACTTTTGTACTCAATTCGTGAGTTTTAAAAAATTGGAAAGGTTGAAAATTTTCGACAATAGGTACATCAATAATAAACAAGGTTATTTTTAAGACAAAATACTTGAAGCATTCAAATTCAAGATTACTGTTGCAGACATAATATTGTGCAAATGCAAAATATTCAGTTTTCACTTTAAAATATTTATTTCTTCATATTATCATCGAAATGTTTACTAAGGGCCGATTTTTCAATCCTTAGTTAAAACTTATTCATCGAATATCTTATTATACAACCATTTTAAAAATGTGTTAGTGCGTACAATAAGTACTTACTTAACGTACTTAAGTTAAGTAAGTTACTTGCCCACTTTTTGACAGTTTTTAGGTGACATCTGTATATTATTGTGTAATACTTTATTGGACGGATAAGATTTAACCAACGATTGAAAAATCAGCCCTTATTAGTTGTTTTAACTCATTGACTAGACTATATGGTCACACTTCACAGTTGTAATAATGTGCTATTGCGGTGTCCTATGTATGATTGACATTTAGATCAATAAATATTATATTCTATATTTCTTGTTCTGTAGTAAACAAGTTGAATTCCAAAGTCCATTACAACGACGCTATCGTGTACGTATTTCCTACATTCCACAGTTTTAAATGATACATCATTTATGATTTAATATTTACTAGTCTATTGCGTACATAGAAATAAATTAAAACTTCCCATAAATTATTTATTAACATTGCGTGATATTTTACACACAAAAAAAAAATCAAACAAGTCATAATTTAAAAATCACCCAAAACTAAACGCTCAGTAATTTTTAAATATGAAAATACATATTATTTTAATAAGGAAGTAAAATTAACTGATTCTAAGCCTGATTGATTGGTATCATTATTCAGTATTCACAAAGACATCAGCGGTCTATTTCATAATTAAGTAATTTAGCTTTTAACATAATTATTAATTAACAACCCCTATTTACGTAGTTAATGCGTCCATATAGAGTAATATTCTCATAATATTGAGCGTAATGGGAAGGAAGGCACTGAATGCGTATTTATTAACGAGTTTAATGGCTTCAAGAAATTTATTGAGTACCTACTCTGTCCTGGAAAACTGCATTGCAGAAATGCATCAATATAATATTATGTTTTTTTTCATCTAAATTTAACGATTATTTGGAACGTCTTGATAGTGCTTATTGCCCGGCCTCAACGAGTATAAAATACCTATACAATATACATATTGTAGGATGTGTTGAGATACGTATGTTATGTAGGACGTAGTACTTACTATACTCGGTATTAGAGTGAATCTAAATCTGTTCTCAAAGCTTACTTACTTACTTAATATCCTAAGGCCCCTAGCTGGGGCAAAGGGCGTCAACAGTACTCCGCCATGCGTGTCGATTTTGGGCAGCTCGTTTTATCTCGCTCCAGCACCTTCCGATTGACTTGGCCTCTGCGATAACAGTACGACGCCAAGTGAGATTTGGACGGCCACGTTTCCGTTTTCCCTGGGGGTTCCAATCCAAAGCTTGCTTTGGTATGTGTTCCGGGTCTCTACGTAGCGTGTGGCCAATCCAGCCCCACTTATACGGCGTTTAATCTGAAGGGCGATCGGTGTCTCATCGCAGCATTTCCAAAGGTCGTCGTTGGAGATAGTTTCTGGCCAGTAAATTCCGATGATTCGGCGGAGACAGCGGTTAACAAAAACCTGCAGCTGGCGCGTGATGTCCTTTGTGACCTTTCATGTTTCACACCCGTATAGTAATACAGTTTTTACGTTGGACTGGAAAATTTTGAGCTTAAGCCTCCGCGTTAATTTACTCGATTGCCACACGGGTCGCAGCCGAGCGAAAGTGGCCCTGGCTTTGGCTATCCTCAAAGCTTGGCGAAAGAAAAATCCATCCATCTATGAAAGCATCTACGTTGAGAAATTTTTATCATTTCTTATTTTAAAAATTACATATGTGAATTACATATTGAATGTTTCAAAGTTTTTGTTTCACTTTCCACGTCGCGTCGTTCCTTCATCGAAAATATACAATATGAAGAATAGCATAAAATTCAGTCCATTTTCAATTCAATCATGAGGTTTAACATGGTTAGACCATGATGGTCTCTAATCTCTATATAAATAATCCACGAAATACAATACCAATAAATTGCAATACTAAATATAGAATGATTTCCAAAACAACGCCCAAGCTATCAACTTCAGCCAATCTTATAGTTGGAACCATTCACAGTATAATGAAGTGAACTTCAGCAGCGCAGCCTTTACTAAATTAATTTCCTATAAGCTTTAGTATCGTCAAAATAACTTTGGAAGTTAGCGACATGTTTTAATTAAAAGTATAAGGCAGTTAGGCGGGCGGAAGTATACTGTATTGTTCTGATAAATTGATTTTCTTCCCGTGTTTAATGCGTTTTAACCCTTTAATAACTTGTTGATAACTAGTTTAATTCACGACTTTGTTCGCTTTCAGGAAATTATATTGCGGTACTACACTGAACAAAAATTGGTCAGGGAACTATAATGACTACATTTTACTTCAAAATAAGCTTAAGCAAAATTAGTTATAAAAATGCGACTAAGTGGCACCTACGAAATGATAATAAAGAAAAAATCCAACTAAAATTATAATAATATGAGTAAATAATCATCTCTTTGGTTTATCACATATTAAGTCAAACACGTTTATATTGCCATAATATTATTTTATTTGTGAATGGAAAAAACACCTTAAAAAATAAAACTCAATTTAGGCTACTGCTATTTATCATCAATCTGTTGTTTCTTTTTAATGTAAAAATCATAAACAATATTGAACTTCGCAAATAGAAAACGCACAAAAATGTATTACGTTATTCCGATAAAATATGTAAATATTTTTATTTGTACGATACTTAAACATTTTCCGGTCGCAGGAGGATTGACGAGGGCCAAATTGAATATTATGCTCAAATTGAACTGCCCTTGCGACGACACCTGTCACCAACTATTTTTTCATTTCGATTAATATTTAGTATAATATCTTTACTTTCTCAATTTTTTCCTCCCCTTTTTTCTATATACTACCTACTGCAGCATTAATAAAAATGATGTATATTCTGTAGATGGTACACTGTTTATTTATACAAAGAATCTGAAGTAAAAAACCTTTACAAATCTATATTTTTATTGTAAAGCTGAACAATTTGTTTGTTTGAACGGTTTGAAAAATTATTTCAGTGTTAATATCCCATTTATCGAGGAAGGCAATAGGCTAACATACGCTGAGACCAAAAGGAACGGACCACTGCGGGTTAAACCATGTGGCACAGCTAGTTTAAAAGACAGCCTTATTTCAGCAAAGCAATATCTGCCAGGCAATCTGTTAGGAAAGTTATTATGGTATCTATAAGGCAATCTGTTAGGCAATCTGTTAGGAAAGTTATTATGGTCTTGCCCAGTCTTGCCGGTCCTTAAAAAGCGAATGTTTTTGCACTGTCAGTTTGATTTTACATCAAACAAGTGACACTCAATTGCTACAAATACAAGTACAAATTATTCAAACACAACAAGCATCTACAAAACTATAATCGACATCTAAATATTCACAATTTACTCTATTGAAGTCTACGATCTTGAATTTCAATAGCTGTAAGCGACGGTCCTTATATTTTCCTCTGTGACTTTATTTACTCAGCAGTAGTATAGGATTTAAAGCATTGTTTATGGAGTATATTCTGTGTCAGCAGCTGTTATTTACTCTGGCACTACCTTATAAGGAAATACGAACAAAGATTGAGAGCGGTACTTTGAATTTTACAGCGCTCTGTTGGGTAGTATGATTATTTATTTTAAAGATTTGGGGATTTTTAAATATTAAGCTTGCTTAGTTTGGTAATAGAATTACATACTGTCATTATTAGAATTAATAATGTGAACGAGTAGCTACCTAATAATAATTGGTTAAATATTATTTTTGATTATAATATAATAGTAAATAGTGTAATATTGGTACGTATGTATTAGATCCTTAGATTCAAAATTATAATTTCAAAATTGATACTATCTTGGTTGCGTTATTGGGTTGTTGTTTACATAAATTAATGTTTTTAAAAATACAGTTAGATAATCCTGGCAAAGCTCGACAAAATAAACATCTCATAAACATCGTAAGACGCTCGAGTCAACGATCGCACGATTCCCTTTGACAAATCAGTGAATCCCATATGAGCATCCTGGAGCTATGCCACTTCCTTTGTTCTGGCTTGTAGGTATTCGCTGAACATGTAAATATATATTCAAATGTAAAGAGAAGATATAGAATAAGTGTGTGTGATTTTTTTGTGACTAAATTAAATAGTAATAGATGGGTTTCGCTATACTATTACAATCAATGTACATGTGGTCGATACTCAGTATTCTCTATTTTTTTATACTACCATTATCATCAGATTATTTTATGAAACGCATGATACATATTTCAAATGTCTATATGAATTTTTCAGATCTTGTTTTCAGATTAATTAAATAAAAATGTGAAATACCTAAATAACATAATTTGTAATTCATGAAATTAGGCAATTAGAAAATTGGAGAAAGATTTTTGCTTTTATAACATGCATTTGTGGGTATTTAATCTCCTTTGTGTCTTTCTTCACATCTATACAAATATTATAAAGAGGAAAGGTTTGATTTTTTGTTTGTTTGTTTGTATGAATTGAATAGGCTCCGAAACTACTTGGCAGATTTGAAAAATTCTTTCACCATTCGAAAGCTACATTATCCACGAGTAACATAGGCTAGGTTTTATCCCTGAAATCCCACGGGAACGGGAACTATGCGGGTTTTTCTTTGAAAACGCGGGCGAAGCCGCGGGCGGAAAGCTAGTGTTTAAATAAGGCATTTGTAATAGTATCGGAACAAATACCACTTCCATTAAAATGTAACAAGCAGTTGAAGCACAATCACATAAATATGACACTAGAACCGTGATGAAGCCGAGAAAGTAAACAGAAGTTGGAGAAAAATAACATTTCTCATACATTTCCTGAGTTTCTTTGCTGTTTTCAATAAAAGTCACTTTAGCGGAATTCTCGTTGTAAATAAAGGTAAATGGGATCGCTAAGATTGAAGAGGGTCTCATTGTTAGATGCTGCTGAGGCACCATTAATTAATTCTGCATACCACTTAGCTATTTACTAACTGGTCACAATTGATGTACCTATAAATGTTGCGAATGGTATCATTTGTATCCGTGTCGTGGAAGTGGTTGAGGTTCCTGACTTAAATGTTTTGGGCTCGGAACTAGTGCTAGTGCAGATACGTTCATGTTATAATAATATGTTATGGAGGTGTAGAATCACTTCTTCTGAAATCAGTGAAGTAGGTACAACAATCTATCTGCCGAGTACGCTGCGGCGTTGGCATCGTTTTGTAAAAAACTCCTTACCTACACGTTATAATGAAAATTGTGGTTAAATTGTTTTTTAAAGGTACTTAACATAATTATGTTGCCTTAATTATTTTTCCGGAACTCGTTGATTAATGTTAACATTATATTTTATATATTTCTTATAGGTAATTAGGTATTTCTTATAATTATTAACATCTAAAAGTACATCACTATCAAATACAAAAAAAAAATAGTTGCTTCAAATAATATAAACGTTGATATAAAATCAGATACTAATGGTAATTTGCTTTCGGAAAAAAGTACGTTAGGAAAAGTTACTCAAATAGTACTTATTTGAATTCTAAAACTGTCATCGGTTTTCGTAGAGTATTTTATGAGCCATGCGTTTACTCAGCGTTTTCTATTTATTGCCGTATTTTATCGATATCTGAGCTTTTATGTTTGTTTTTAAATAATCAAACTTATCATATTTTATAACCGAGACGTTATACTGCTTTATTTTAGTTTTATGTCACTCTTAAAATGAGACATGGATTTTACGGCTCAAAATAACTTTGACAGTAGAAAACTTTAACGCAAACAAGTAGGAACCCACACACCGTTGTTAAATACCTAAACGAGTAAGTATCTATTTTATTAAAAAAAAATTAGGTACAGTATGCTTAAACTCATATTTCAAATTGCAATAATTAAAAAATCTAATGATAATAATATATTCCGGTGTGGCAGCCCTACGGTTTCTTTTTCTCCCTCTTAATTTCTATCTAATCTGTATCTCTTATAATATTATGTCAGGAGGCTATACATAAAGCTATTTGTAATTAAACTTGAAGCATCTCTGTAACATTAATTTTGTTTTATTAGAGTACCTATGAATGGGATCACTTCATCTTAATTAAGTATCTCGTATCCAACTTTAAAAATATCAAAATTATCTTTAAAGTTGGATACGAGAAAAATTAGATTATCGAATTATGAACGAATGTACTTTGTAGAGCGGATTTTAAAATAGATTAAAAATATTATAACTACTCGGAGCAAAAGTACGTCCAAATTTTAACTCGTAAAAGTCAACAATATATAGTTTGGAAAATCCAAAAGTGCACGCCTCATAATCTCATCCTTTACAATAAAATTGATTATTTAGAGAACACTATAAATATAAAAAAGAAATAAAATAAAACAGTTGGAAAAGTAAAGAAAGCGGTACCGTAATAATTGAGCTATTTTTCTTGTGGCCCCACCTAGATGTGAAACTGCGCAGGTTTATGGGACTGACTACCAACTTATTTTTTTAAACCTTGGCTTATAGTATAAAGAATCGAGTTTATAATGGTGAATTTTGAGTAGGTACACTATAAATATAAAAAAAATAAAATAAAATAAAGAATATATATATAGCTATATACTAAAATTATGGAGAACAGTCGATATTTTTTTTTGTTTATTTAATAACAATTAAACCACATCGAATCAGACCCTGAAAAATGAAAGGGTTCTATTCCTGAGCATACTCAAGCGTAAGAGAAAAAAAAAGACTCGATTAGTAAAGTATTTCGGTTGCTATCGTGTTAACAAGAAAATCCTCCGCACATACAGACACACGGACGTCCAAGACAGAACTTTTTTAAACTGTTTTTTAACTAGTTTAAATAACAAAAATGACATCAAAAATATCATGAATGTTAAAAATAGTGTTTTTTCTTAATATGTGTGTGTAGGTATGTATTATCTTACAAGTGCAATGTATGATACATAAAGACATTAATTTAAGTTTGAAAAATCAGATGTTTTGCGCGAAGTGACAGTAGTACCCACCTCAACGCTTCGCTTATGAGGCGTGCAATACCTGTGTCAGTACGTTAGTGACAGACGTAAATTTCACATTTTGTAGGGTTGACACAAACAAGTTGTAGATAGTATAAATAACAATAGTTTCATTTTTTTTTCTATTAGGTACTTGCTTGCTATTTTTCGTAGCCATTTCGTATTGATATTTTTTTTCTAAAATGGCTTACAAATTGATAGTATCAGTCATCAGGAAGAATAGAATTGAATTTATACTGCCCTTTCAAAAATCGACAATATCTACTCTTCAAAACACCTATCACAATAATTACATTCTATGTTTAAGTAATTATCAAGATTAAAATTAAAGGCACAAAATTTAATAAAATAAAACAAAAGTTGACAACCCTGTACCACGCCCGCCTGGAATACCTAGGGGAAATTCCTTCGTATATAAACAGTAAGTGGAATGTAGCAAAGGGTGGACCGAGGTGGATCCTTCAATGAAAAATCTAATATCACTCAAGTGAGGTAAAACTGAACAATTGCCGCTCATGAATTTTAAAGAGACAATTTCTTTGCGCCGTCTAAAATTATCCCGCGGCTTATTATTCCACCGCAAATATTTCCGTATAAATTGTTTTATACATTCTTATCTCGTTTATTGTAATATTTATGTGTTGAAGGAAATTATTTTGCGCGTTTTCTGATACTATAGTCGAATTTAGTAGCCATCATTAGCATAAAAGTATGTTTCTTTACTTTTCATTTTAATGCAAGGTCATTGACCCTAACAACCCACGTCGTCTAATCTTTGCTGTTTTCTTCTGATCGATATTCGAAAATCGCAGCCAATTTCCCAATTATTATTATAAACTAGCTTCTGCCCGCGACTCCGTCTGCGCGGAAAAATTAAGAAAAATTAAGATTTTTTTTTCTACGTATTTTTCCGGGATTAAAAGTATCCTATTTTATGCCCAGGATAATAAGGTATAACTATACCAAGTTTCATCGAAACCGCACCGTTAGTTTTCACGTGATGCCTTCACATACAGACAGACAGACAGACAGACAAAAATTTTTTTAATCACATATTTGGGTTTGGTATCGATCCAGTAACACCCCCTGCTATTTATTTTTTCAATATTTTCAATGTACAGAATTGACCCTTCTACAGATTTATTACCTATATATATATATATATATATATATATATAGTGGTATAGATTATAGTCTAATCATTTATCACATAAATTTTACCAACTTAGGGTTTCTTTTTAAATTTGGGCGCCTCGAATCTGGCACATATCAACCTGTGTTTGTACATGGAAACCACTAAGCCGACGAGATTGTCAACCCTCCTCACTCCCCCATTGTATAATTATATTCAAAAATGGTTTATTAGATTTTCACGACCCTTTTTGCACAGAGGGCAAAAAAGAGTTGACGATACTTTTTATTTAATTGTCTAGGATTTATAGGGAAAAGATAGCCCCCATGCCAACTGTTAAGAGTTGCTATAATAAATCTTTAATAAATTATGTCAGCGTCTAAAAAAACAGTATAAGTAGCAACCCAATTGCTTCTTTTTTACTTCATTATTATTGTACCTATCAGCTTATGTCGAAAACTTCGTAAATTTCGATTCATCACACAGACAATTAAACTTTAACCAAATACTTTTACTTCAATTTAAAATCACAAATAACAACAATAATAACATTTACCTATTTACATGAAATACACAAATTATCTTTTAATTATTCCGCATATTATCACTTACACGTTCACTCGTCCGATTTTAATATTGCACCAATTTAATAATTTATGGATAACATAACGAACCTGTATTAATTAAAATTAATTACACCGTTCAGTGTGGTTCAGATCTACGGATAATCTCCCGATGAATTTTCATTTGCACCTTCCAATCTATGACAGATTAACAAAGATGGTTTTAATGAGATTTCGTTTTAATGGTGGGCTACTACCGGCTGCGTTTTGCTCTGGTTTAATTGAAAATCTATACTTTATATTATAAAGATGATGAGTTTGTTTGTTTGAACGCGTTAATGTCAAAACAACCGGTCCGATTTGAAAAATTCTTTCGGTATTAGATAGCCCATTTACCGAGGAAAGCTCTAAGCTGTATATTATTCTATAATCTATATAATATTATCACGTTAAGACCAACAGGAGCGGAGAAATGCTTGTAAAATCGCGGGGCACAGCTGGTTATTAATAAATCATTAGTAATTTTAAATATTGAATGGAGTGCGTACCAAACGTAAGGCTGATTAAGAAATAGGCCCTTTAGAGGTAATGTTTTGGTGTAGATATTTTTAGTACGCTCTATGTGCCTCATTTGAATTATACTAGTTAGGTTAGTAAATTAAGAAATGTTTAGAAATTAACGCAGAGTTTGTTCAAGTAATAATAAGAAAATGGATAGGTTTGGGTCTGCGAAATTTTATTTTAAAGATTATTCAAGGCTTCAGTGGGGGGCGGGAAATAAAACAATAGGACACAAAGCATCATTCTACACAATGTGAGCTTAATTTATTTCACCTACAAGTACTTATAATTTTGGTAAATTAATTTTGATCGGCCCTGACGATATATTTCGTCAAACAGGATCATTCTGTTGTTACCACATCCATACTAATATTATAAATGCGGAAGTAACTCTGTCTGTCTGTCTGTTAGGTACTCAATCACGCCTAAACTACTGAACCAATTTTCATTTTGGTGTGGAGATATTTTGATACCCGAGAAAGGACATAGGCTACTTTTTATCCCGGGAAAATGACGCAATCCCGGAAATCCCACGGGAACGGGAACTATGCGGGTTTTTCTTTGACTGCGCGGGCGAAGCCGCGGCCGGAAAGCTAGTTTATTATATAGGTAGGTATTTAAGACACAATAACATGAAAAGGATAAAAATAGCATTTTTTTTCAAGCAGATCACAGAATTTAACAGTATTTGAATGTACAATGGAATTAAGTAATAGTAATAATTAAGTATTAATATAATTTTTTATGGTACATCAAGGTTAAAACTCTACTCAAAATTGAATATAATATTATCATGGCCATCGAGTGAATCCATTTAAAAGGTAGTTTAATTTTGAAATATACAGGGTGTAATCGTTAAGTGTGCACAGGCGATTTTTCCGTAACTATTACAGATATCAAAAAACTTTAAACTGATATCGAAAGTACCCTAATAAGTAAAATGGCCATAATATTTTTTTAAAAATAAGACGAGAAATATCTACGGAATAATCGCTTGTGCACACTTAACGATTACACCTGTATACCTACAAATGAAATACCTAACAATTTAGGATATTTATCTATTTTGAGTGTTAAGCCTCTGTTATTAAAAATATTCCCTGCGGACGTTTGTCTTAATTTCTCTTTTATCTAGAGATATTTTCACGGTTACAACATAAAATTACTTTTTAAGTAAACAATCTATCATAAAGTACGTTTACTCATAATTGCTTTTTTGATTATTATACACGACTGGACATCTTTTTAGATAAATAATAATCAAGGAGAAGATTGCTTAGCCGTCTGACTTCGGGGCAACGCTTCAAAAGAGCGAAATATACTTTCTGGAAGCCGAGTCAATATTGATAAGGTAACTATTTCATTCAAAATAAATTGAGGAAGATGAAGCGTATTTTTAATATCGACATTCTTCCAATATATTTTATAAGTAGCACGATATTGTCACGTCAACGGTGTTTATGTTCATTAGACGTTCAAATAATAATTACGTATTGGAAAATATTATCTACTTTTATAACGAGATATTAGTTTTAAGCAATGAAGGTCGGTAACACCGACACACACCCAAAGTCGGTAATTTGCTTGACATAAATTTAAATCAACGTCTTATTTCACTTTCTAGAAGGAGCTAATTTAAATTCTTAACCGGGACTTTCCTCTTCCCATTCTTTAGATCCTATAATATTTAACCGAGATCTATATGTAATACGGTTAAACTTTTAAATTTGATGCCTAAATCTTTCCTTCGGAACATTCTATTCGTAAAATTCTATCCTCTTAACAGGATTGTCTATCCGATATCTAAACATTACACGACCACTAATCGTCCTGTCTAGATAAATGTAACAGTATATCGCTTATTACGTTACAGGCAGACCGTGTAATCGGTATAATTCTCATGACAATATTTACGGATGCTTTATGGCCACTCTCACTGATGGCTGCTTTATGTAATGAGCGCTTATTATTTGCTAGAAATTATTCTTTGCTTGTGTGCGTGAGTTTGTTATTTGAATTTATGTAGAGGTTATATGGATGTCCTTGTGTAGTTAGAAATTGTAACTTGATGATGGTAGATTTAAAAGGAATAAAAATTAGATCCAAGCTATGAATGAACTAAATCGTACGTTATGCGTGTTGCGTATTGAATCAAATACAAAATCAGCCCATCTATTCTGAAACAAAAGAAACAAACAAACTTACAAATCAATACCATGATCAACAAATCGTTTCTCGATGTAGCAATCAAGTTAAATAATTGAACATATAATTATTATATACCTAAAAGCTAGTGCGCAAGAGCAACTTTTGTCTCCGCAACTATTTTGTCTCTCGCATCAACTCTATGGGCTAGTAAGGAAGTGCGCGCACATAGCGACGCAATTCAGTTGCTCTTGTGCGCTAGCTCTTATAAAACATTTTTATGT
Source organism: Colias croceus (assembly GCF_905220415.1). Lineage (NCBI taxonomy): Eukaryota > Metazoa > Arthropoda > Insecta > Lepidoptera > Pieridae > Colias > Colias croceus. The sequence goes on from NC_059555.1 coordinate 5,670,810, forward strand.
AACTAAATATAACGAGACATGTGAACGTTTTCTGGGGACCCCAAACACTTCAAGGAAATAACGATCCTAAGTAAACATTGTGTTTTCTTACCACCCTAATTGGATAACTAAATCCTGCGGTCGTTCTGATACTTACAGAAATGCGATAGATACTAATATAAGGCCTTTAATACTAAAATCTATATATTGAAGGTTGTGCGTCTAATAACGTGTAAATAATAAAATCATGTATACCTAAGTTTAGTACTAAAAAAATATAGGATATTTTCCCATTCATACAGTTTTTTTAGTAAAATCGTTGTTTAGTTTGGAATAAGATAGTATGCGGAAATATTTATTAATTTAACATATAAATAGTAGGAAATGTAGAGTTCTTACCTAATGCAGTTCTATTTACCTAGATTTTTTATAGAATCGAATTAATGCTATTGAAGAAGTAATTTGTAATGTGCACGAACATCTTGATTTTCAGCGTTCATAAAGAAATTTTAAATTATACCTTCACGTAATTTTTAATGATACACGAATACTACAAAATAAAGCAATCATTTATAGAGTTTTTAATAAAATAACAATTATTTTCTAAACAAATGTAATTATTCTGGTGCGTAATTCCTTCCCAATATGTTAATCACAAAGATCTACTTACTAAGGTTAAACAAAAATTCAAGGAGCTACATAAGGAAATCCCAAAACCAATTTCTTATAGAAAGGAAAGGTTAAAAGGGCAGATCAATCACCTATCGCAAATTATTCAATCACTGATGTATTGACCACCGTAAGGGTAGGCTCAGTAGGCTTGAGACGGATGTGGAAACCCTATGAAAAATAAGGGTGTTTATATGGAGTTTATTATAAATTAGGATATGCATGTATTTATGTTATGTATTAAATAATTGAATTTTTTTTCGCTTTGGAATAGTTCTGTGGAAAAGTCAATCTTCAGTCTATTATTTAATTAAATATCAATTATTTATAAACATACACAATGTATACCAATTTAATTAATAATTTTTGATTTTGTAGAGAGAACCATGTCATAAGACTAAGCATTGTTATTCTACGTCAAACTCGAAAATTGCTGTGTTTACTGATTAGTTAAACAAAATAATAGGCCCTAGGTTTTTAAACACCACCTATTATTATTAATTTGAAACGAAAGCATTATATCAAACGCCCAAGTGTCTTCAAATCAAGCCTTTATCCAACAGTTCGTTTTAATTTAAATCTCCCAAAATTAACCTAAATTAAAACATTGATTCGCACTCCGCTAACCTCCCCGCTTTTGTTCCGAACATAAAGAGAGAATTTTTTATCGTCAAGTCACACCGAAGTACATTAAAACATTTCAGTACAAGGAAAGAATTTTATTACAAAGTTAAATTACATTGCTGTTATTATTCTTCATAATACAGACTGGTTCACTTGATGACACTTCATTTATGTTATCTTATTCTCTTAGTAACACTATGTAATATACCTATTTGTTTTTAACTTTACATTAAGTACATACACCTACTTCTTAATTCAGTCGTGTAGTACGTAATTCTTAATCTGATCATTTTGTTTGTGATTTCAGCTGCGTCATCATTTCAATGAATTTCAATGAACATCCCCAGCTGCAGCGCGCGAAAAACAAAAGAAAACACAAGTTCGCCAAATATTAATATGACAGAGGAAATCCATTACATCAGATAAATATCGAGTGATGAAGCACGTTAAGGAAAAATTGCAAGTCATCATGGAATGAATAGCTGAAGACATAGCTGGAATATAAGAAATATGTGATTTCGAGACGCGGCATTCGTCTACTCATGAATAAACGATTTGTGTCACGCCTGCTTTTCTTGTTTTAGGGGCATCGCCTTGGATATTGCTACGAGTTATCTGCAAATGTATATTCAAACACGTGGTTCTTGTAATACATGTTGTATGTAACAAAACGCTGCAAGACGTACAATCGAATGCATACTTTTTGCATTTCAATTTATTGAATCCGTGCATTTTGTTTTTCATTTAACAGCTTTTGTAAAGTTGGGTATAATATAATACAATTTTATAATATTTATCACTTTTGCTTCGTCAATTAAATGTAATAAGAACAGTTAAAAATGAACACAAAATAAATAAATGTTGTAATTGACTATTTATTTTCTTCGTGATGTGGACCTTTCCATCTTTCGATTATATTTTTTACTAGCTGTGCCCGCGACTTCGTCCGCGTGGAATAGTGACTGCATAGTAGTTACTAATTAACTTAATTATTGAGTAAACACGTACTACCATAAATAATTAAAAGAACTGATAGTAAAATTTATTACCGAACTGTGCTAAAAAATAAAAAAAATAAATGCCTTATTAATTTTCTATGTATTTCTTTTACATTATGTCATATTATTTTTAAGCACCATGGGGGAGGCGAGCAAATTTCTTCCTTCCTTGTATGGATGTTATTAACAATGTATCGTGCAGCAACTGATCAGCTTAATCGATACTCAGTTCTTATCAAATCCAGCACCAAATCCAAATCAGATCTTTCCTGTCTCACGCCTGTAGTAACTAAACCGTTTAGACCGTGCAATAAAAATTAAATAAAAAAAAACCCAACGCAACGAAGAAAAGTGCATAGAAAAAGGAATAAATAATTTCACAAACTTCCCGACGATCTTTAAAAATAAATACCATTTTAAATATTTATAAAAAAAACAAAGTCGTCGGGGCTGCCATGCCAACATTATCATAATATAATATCATATATACCTCTATAAATATTTTTTTTTAGAATGGTACTTAATTTTTAAGATCGTCGGGAAGTTTGAAAAATGATTTATTCCTTTATCTTCGTTGCTTTGGGATTTTTTTTTTTAATTTTTAAATTTTTAAACTTCTGTTTCTTATTTTCATGTAATATTTTCAAGTGAGCGAGACCGAACTATCAAATGTACCTCCATATTACATTCCTACATCATATTGATTTGGGCCGTAACCGTGCCCAAATTGTAATGGACCACAGTGGCAAAAGAAGTGGTATATTTAGGAAAAAAAATTCCAAGGGCCAGGCCTATGTGGCTTTGAGTAGAGTTCAAAATTTCCAGGGTGTGGCTATCCTCTCGCTCCCATATCTTCTCTTCTTTCACAGATTTTTAACCCTTTCCTTTCCACCCCTAGTAAATGGCAGAACCGATTTTGATGTAAACCATATCTATACGTAATTGTACCCATATGTACATTGTACACGTCATATCCTGTCGTTTGATGCTCCATTTGGTTTATTTATACCCACTGTCGCCCCTAAAGTGCCCTAAATGTAATAAACGGATGAACCGATTTCGATAAAATATGACTAATTGTAATTCACACTTTGCCCTTTCATATGCCCCGCTTGAGTATATTATTTGACCACATTCGATTATTGTTCATTTCCACTTTTACCGCTGTAATCTAATAAATGGATTAACCGAATTGGATAAAAATATAACTAACTGAACTTCACCCGTTATGCACTTTCATATTTGACAATATTCGTTTTTTTCATTCCCACTTTTACCCATATATAGGTAACTTTTACCCATTATATTAGATCACTGCTTTCCGAATCGGTGGTAAATGTTAAAATAATTATGTAATGACGATTCGAAAGTGCTACTAAATAGTAGTCTAATTGAATAAATGAATGTTTGAGTTTGAGTTTGAGTTGAGTTAGGTATAATAAATGGATGAACCGATTTTGATTAAATATGTCTAATTATACTTTACACGTCATGCACTTTCATTTGATATGTCACTTGAGTATATTTGACAAAATTCATTTTTTTATTACCACTTTTATTCCTATATCAAATAAATGGATGAACCGATTTTGATAAAATTTGACTTATTGTTACTTTCATTTGGTCGTTCACTTTCATTTCACTTTTACCCCTATATACCTAGATATAATAAATGGATGAACCTATTTTTATAAGTACACTTTATCTAAGAACCAGCGTCTGAAAATATGCTGCCTAACAAAAAAAACCGCATCAAATTCGGATTACCTGTTAGCGAGCTACGGTAGCACAAACATGTATTATACACATATAGTTGTCAAACACTCATCACCCATCTTTTTGCGTCGGGAGTTAAAAATATAATACGACAATCGACATAATTTAAAGGACATTTTATGTATAAAATTTACCTAGAAAAAACATAATTCTAATTTGACCCCTTCCCCCCTACTACTTCAGCTTACCCCTCTCCCCCCCACCCTTGGGGACTTTCGATATGATCACCTGGACATTTATAGGAATAACTGTAACAGATAACTTATATCGTACACTGTACAGTGTACAATAAATAGAATGCCTTAGCAAATGTTCGCCGTGAATACTTAAATGGTCATAACTTTTTTGTTTACGAACCGATTGACATGAAATAAACACTAAATGTTAAATGAAGATTACTCCAATATATTAGTGAAAACCGCATCTAAATCGGATAAGCCGTTTCTGAGATTAGCGTGCACGAACATACAGACAAACAGACAAACAGACAAACAGACAAACAGACAAACAGACAAAAATTTTTTTAACTACAGTTTTGGGTTTGTGATCGATTTAGTAATAACACCTGCTAATTTTTTTTTCCATATTTTCATTGTACAGACACCGCTTTTCTAGAATTTTATTATATGTATTGATGATTGATTCTACTCGCATTTTCTTTGTCATATTTCTTTAATAATTCTCGATATTTAGGCTTTTCAACAAAGATGTAAAGGTATGACATAAAAAATAAAGAATATTGTAGCAAAAAATAAGATCCTGTAAACATTTAGAAGTATACAGTATGTACAGTGAAATTTCTCGCTCATTCAAATTTCCGCGAATTTCATCACCGGTGCAAAACATACGTTTTAACGTCTTTTTTAACGCATAAATAATATGAATACGCAAAAAGGACAGTAAAATTTTGTCAACATTTTTTTAAGACAAACAATTTTCGACGTCTACGAGCTTTGAATATATTGTACTCAGAGAGAAAGGGCAAAAGACATGTAAATATTTTACAAGGTCGGCTTTTTGTTTGTTTATCCGCATATTGTGGCTTACGTCAGTCATGTAGAATTGGATTATGTATACAGTGATTATCTGGGAATCATAATAACACTGAAAATAGGGAGCAATACTTGGGAATGAAACGGAGGTGGTATCTAAAACATTCCGCCCTGTTGTCGCATTTTTATTTTCTGCTTCATTTATTCTGTAGATTTATTATTCGAATGGGATTTATTTGTCATCATTTTAAAACATTATAGTAAAATGTACCTTTTTCTATGCTCTCTTGTTGAAAAAATGCTGTTTTCCACTTAAAACAATAACTCCAGTCAGTCTAACTGGAACCTGGTATTTGAAAGGAACAATGGTCAATGAACTAAGATGGGAAACTCTAATACTTGCAACTACCAGGGTAAGTAGTCATCAGAATCAGTCATGTGAACTCTATGGAGGGTGTAAATAGATATTGCATTGGTGTAAATTGAAGTCGAAACAGATTTGGAAAAAATTAAGCAAAATTTATTATATTACCCAAATTATGAAAGTTAACCACGAAACTTAATGAAAGATTGAAATAACAGCTATATTGAAAAGCAAAATAGCTAAATATTTCACTGTACTGTAACGGCTAGAACGCTTGGACACTCGGAATCCAACAATAACCTAAACATTTCAAACTGTCTGGAAAAGCAGACGTGCAAAAATTTAATGTAGCTCGTTGCTCAGGTAATTGGATAGCAAACTCAATTTTTGGAATGCAACTACTCGGTTTATAAATAGGCACACAATATAATAAATCTGGCGTGTTTGTTTCTTTGAACGCGCTAATCTCGGGAACTAAGTGTAAGATTTGAAAAAAAAAGTATTGTTGGATAGTCCATTTATCAAGGAAGGCTTATATCATAATGCTTAGATAAATAGGATCGGAGCATGTGGGTAAAACCACAGTAAAACCGCGGGGCACAGCTAGTGCTCAATAAAACTACGGGAAGTTGATCATACTCCATATTTCATACAATTTTTTTCGACTTAATCAAATGAGTGGGAAATTATGAGGTGTATATTACGGATCTCGGACTAACTAATTGACTTTTGCGGTTACGTTTTGGAATTTTTAATTACTTTACATTTTCACTGGTGATTTTTCAGCGGCTTTTACAACTTTAGATACTTGTCCGACTATTTTTAAGATTTTTTTGAAAGAAAGATATCTGATTCATTAACTGAATTGCTTCTTCATAAGAAACAGCATTTACGGCAATTCAAAGATTCAGTTTTAATTAGGGATCGTTACAGGATACTATTGGTTTCGTTTCGCTCTATAATTTGTACCCTACTCAGTAGGTACAAATTTGGGCTGTTGGCTGACAATAATAGGGGAAAATAACATGTGGTGTGGAATCCATATTTACCATTTATTTTCACCAACAACTAACAACTTTGTAGAAAGTTGTACGACAAGTTACATTTCTCCTGTGAGGATATCTACTAAAGTAGATATTTTATGTGAATATTATTGACAAAAGTGTGCAGATGCAGAGATATTATATATAACGACTTATAGACAGTGACCCAAACGACAAGGCGTGGTCCTTGTGAATTATGATCACTCGTGGCGGTCAGCCATTGTTTGGAACCCATTGATCGCAGGCGAAGTTTTTTTTATTTATCGTACAATAAAATATAAATATCGTATAAGTTTATATAATATACTAGCTTACCGCCCGCGGCTTCGCCCGCTTTGTCTAAAAACTAATTAATTATATACTAAAACCTTCCTCTTGAATAACTCTATCTATTAAAAAAAACCGCATCAAAATCCGTTGCGTAGTTTTAAAGATTTAAGCAGACCTACAAAGGGACATAGGGAAATAGGGACATAGGGACAGAGAAAGCGACTTTGTTTTATACTATGTAGTGATATTGATATTTAAAGTTATAAAAACTTCAGCTAACAGTAATATATCAATTGAAGATTATAATATAATATAAAATATGAACAGCTGGCACATTGCTCGTTTTATTTTATTAGGAGTTACATTTTTTTAGAGATAGAGATTTTTTGATCATTCTTTTGAAATTAATTAAGATTCCATAATAGTTTACGTAAACACAAACATTTTTATCATCATTGAAAATGAAAAAGATTTCTCCAGCCGGAGTGACGTGGAGACGCTCCGACTTGACTGAAAGGGGACACGACCTGAATCTCGCGAGCGTTTTATTTTAAAAACTCTTTAAAATCCACTATTGGGAACTGGAACAGAAAATTGTACAATTTAGTAGATAATTAAATAGTTGAGGAAATAATGCATCAATTTGTGCTGTTGAAACAATTAGATCTTGTCGTCATAACAAAATAAAATGTCGCAATCTCTTCTAATCTTATGAATTAGTTTATATTATTATGTGAATGAAATGCTTATTTTGAATTGGCTGTAGACTTGCTGTAGATAATTTAATTTGACTACAATTATTCAAACAAGGAACTCTATAGTAGTTCTATAGATAAAAACATAAATTGTTTCTGCTTTGTCTAATTTATTTTTAAATAAAGACACGTGTAACCATGATGTTCATGTTGTTCCCATATATAGTAGGTAATTCAGTAGAACTTATCCTACCCTATTATTCGAATATATCACTTAATGCACAACAGCTAAACTATTAAAATCATAATAAATAAGCAAATACACAATTAATACATTAGAACCGTTATATATTTCAAAATTAATCAACATTTAAAGTTTTGAAAGATCCCGGCATTCCCAGATACTCTTCGTCGAACTTGAGCGTGACTCTGTAAGATTCATCCGTCATGGCTCCCTCTGATGCCTTGAGTTTCTCAATATGTTCATTGCTGTACATTTCTTTGAGAGTCGACTCTGAAAATAAATTCATACACACTATTTTATATACATAAAATAATACAATGGATAATGGATAATATGATGCCGTTAAAATTACTTAGGTAGTAGTTTTGTGGAACTAAAATAAAACTTCGCAATAATGAATCTATGTTCATCGCATTATTATTTTGTTTTTAATAGAATTAATAGTTCAGGATACATCGCCCATTTTTGCAAGTGACTACTATCAAGCTAATTTTCCGTTTGTAGCTTTATTTTGACGAGACACTGAATAATTTCGTGTACGAAAGTCTCGATTGTGGTAGCTAACAGAGATAACAAGGATAAAAAATTTTGATTCGATGGTTCTCAAATATTTATTACGCAATTAGGACAATAATTATGTCTGTTGAATTATATAAACATTAACTAAGTGAAAACAAAAAAATCAGCTTGTTAGTAATCATTTAAGATGACCTCGTTATCGATACACTTTGGAAAGGGGGACTCTTCGAACCAACCATAGATTTTGGAGGACAAATATTTATTCGAATAATTTAGGTAATTATCTTGAGATTGAACCAAAAAAAAAATTCAGTTAGTAATAAATATTTGAGAACCATCAAATCAAAAATTTTTATCCTTGTTATCTCTGTTAGCTACCACAATCGAGACTTTCGTACACGAAATTATTCGGTGTCTCATCAAAATAAAGCTACAAACGGAAAATTAGCTTGATAGTAGTCACTTGCAAAAATGGGCGATGTATCCTGAACTATAATTTTCGTACCTACAAACAAGTCTATGAAATTGAAAAGTAACAGTCAATAGGTAAGTACTTATTTTATAAGAAATATTTTAATAGAAGTAAGAATTGTTTTTCAAGTGAAATACCTAATAGAATAATAATAATTATTCATTGTCTATAGAGTAAATCATTTTTAGTAATATATATATTTTAAACACCATTATTCCTTATACAGCGTGACAATAAAATATGTGGTCAGTAAATATATTGGTTTGGACCTCAGAAAACTTCGGCAAATTTTGGTACAGGGGCGTATTTGGGAGTGATAAATCGATCTAGATAGGTGTCAACGGGAAAATCCGTTCATTGTCCAAACTAAGGGGAAAATAAGAGAAATATATAAAACAAAAGGTTATATAACTCTGATCGTTATTTTGTGACAAATTTGATTATTGGATGGAATGCATTACAGGAATTTTGATTAAATTTATTTACGAATTTGTTTATTTTGCAAAAAATAAAATTCCCAATATCACTGAAAAAAAAAATTATTTTCAAGAATTTCATGTGCAGATTTTTTTGCAAATTGTTCATGCAATATATACACCTATCCATAAAATTATCTGTGTTTAATAATTCAATTTATTTTATGAAATAGTAAATAGATGACTCAGTTATTTTGGATATTAAAATAAAACTAAATTATGCTAGACTGATATAAGAAGGCTTTTAAGGCTTCTTGAGATATTGTTGATACATTTATTACAATTTATAGAAGCTACATTTTTTCCACTTTAAATATTTTAGCTATTGCATAGCTTCTATCGCGGGCCTTGAGCGCGGGGACCGAATCGAGAAATTCCGTAACGAAAAAACCTCACGCTCCCCATTCCGACGGGCGGAGGTGTGGCTTGAAGGCATGCTATGCAATAGCTTTACCGCGCGGCAGTCCCCGAGTGCCACACGTCTTTTTATTAATAATTTTCAAACCAACTTACCACATTGTTCTTTAATACTCCTGTCTTTGCCACCATAATCTTTTGGTAAGATTTCTGGTGATATGTATTTATGTATTGATTCAATATTATCATGAACAATAATTCTGTGAACTAATTTTTCTGTCAGCGCTTGTTTAATGATGGACAAAACCACATCAAATAGTTTTGAGCCATTTATTATATGCAGCCGTTTAAGTCTTAGCCCAATAGCTTCCTGAAAAAAGTAAAACAAACATTTATTAGTAGGTAAGTTATTACTTTTGAACGATTGAAGTTATTTTAAATTTTATTCATACAATGAAAGAAAGGTAAGGTAACTGTGTTGTGTAAGGTATAAGGTTTCACTGTAAAACCTTTTTGAATGAATGAATGAATGAATATTCTTTATTGCTTATAAATAGATAAATACAAGTGGAAAAGCACACAACACATAACATAAAATAAGCAAAAGGCGGCCTTATCGCTAGTTAGCGATCTCTACCAGGCAACCCTTCATAAAAAGGAAATACACAAAACAAAACCTTTTTGAACACAATATCGATTTTATTCCTCATTAAAATTTTAACAACAATGGTAAGAAAATGAAAATGAACGAAAATATAAATTTTTACCCCTTTTCCTCCTCGACTTTATAATTTTGTGTAATTCTTCTTCAGAAATGGGCAAAGCCTTACAGAGTAACTATAAATTTTTTACAAATATTTGAATTTATTATCATTTATGCATTTTTTTTTATAAATATTACATATCGATACATTACGGTAGTAATAACAGTAAATTTTGTGTCATGTTTAGAATAAACATTGATTTGTAACGTTAAATTTTTTAATTGTTGTCAGTGTATTGAAAATGTATGAACATAATATTATTATGCTATAGAAGTTATTTCTATATGTAAGTTGTTTATATCTATTTTCCTTAGGTATTCGAAAACTTACCAAGAAAATTGTAGCAGCTTTTTTCATAGCCAGTGGGTTCAATTTAGATACAACACCGAGTGTAAAGTTTCTCGTATCAAATATAACTTCGTAGCCAGCGTTGTAGTCGTGGTTGAACATGTATTCCATTAGCTGTTAATTTAAAGTAATTCCCATGTACTTAGGCAAACAATAATAGGTAGTATTATACTATATTTAGAGATTAAGATCTGTATATTGAGATGTGTGAGACCGACTACTCATTTACCTGCCAAATGGGCAATATTGGAACAATCTTGGTTGGTGGACGCGCGGTGCGATCGGAGCAATTTCAGTTGTTCTCTAAATTGCCCCTGCTTGCCTATACACATCAAAATTAAAATTGCCCCGGATGCAGGTACGTGACTAGCCGGTTTAACATGTCATTGAGAAATAAAATATCCTAATAAAGGACTGTCCTCTCCTATCCTACTATTTTTAAAATATAAAGTTTGTGGCGATGTATGGATGGATGAATATCGCGCAAAAATTCTTGATCTTATTATTATCATAATTCTCTACATAATATTATGTAGATTGTAGTTAGTCAAGGTAGTAAGGTAGGTAGTATTTGCACATAGCCTACTTTTACTCGAGTATATCGCAAGTGAAGTCAAGGGCTTCAACTGGTATACGCAAATATAACTGCAATAGGATTTCAATATAATATATTTAAGTGGAAACTTCCAAAACAACACTTCGCACTTAAATGTTCTTCTCGATCAAAATTTGATTACAAAGTTCGGTTTAGTTTCTATATTGTATCGAATGCTTTTGTCGTAGTTACAATTATTGTGTAGGTAGTAAAAGGAAGTAAATAATAGAGTATCGAAATGACCGGTTGGCTTAGTTGGTAGTGGCCCTGCGTCCAAGGTAGTGGTTGTGGATTTGATTCCCACCCAGGGAAATTTTTGTGTGATGAACATCGATGTTTACTCTGTGTCTGGGTGTAAATTATATAAATAAGTATTTATTCAATATTTTATATACGTATATTTATCAGCCATTTTGTTTACATAACACAAGCGAAAGCTTAGTATGGGATCAGATCGAGCAGTGTGTGAAAATGTCCTGAAATATTCTTCGAGTTCTCGTTGTGCTTTTTTTTGGGATAAAAGTTCTGTTCAGCCGTTTCTCAGTAATAAAATAGAATAGAAGAAGAAGGTTGTGCTAGATTATAGCACGACCTTCTTCTTATATTATAGGTATCTAGATATTATATAAATATACAAATCTCGTAGTCATACAATTTTTTTTTACTTATACAACTTATTGCTTGAATAAGATTTCTTAAAACTCTGTCTTTGGGGTCACTTACCGATATATTAAACCTGTAGTATTGTATAAAATCAACAAGGTCAGATGCCTCTGGATCATGCACTTGTGTTACCAAAACTCGATAATTGTCTGGTGTTAGCTTCGGCATGACGCATGAATGGCTATAAAAAGGCAAATATAAAGAACTTATTTTATGCACTTTGTAAATAATTTTTCTCTTGGAAGGGCGAATAGCGTCACTATAGTAGGCACTTGATCATTAATTACGAAATAGAAGTTGAATTGAGTTAAATTAGTACGTCTTTTAATTTTTATTTAGGCATGTAAATGAAGTGGAACTATAAACATAGACAAAATCAAGAGTAAGATAGAGACAGACAGAAGTAACCTATAATTTAAATTTTTGAGTTTGATCGGAATACCGAATAGGTGTTTGTCAATAGGCAGATTTCAGTAGATAAATGAAAATGTACTTAAACATTTATTCAATTTCGTATCAAAGATCTCTGGAGTTCAATATAACTCAAAATGCCTTACAGTAATGAAATAGAAAAAAACAAATAAAATAGAAATATGATACAAACCTCCACTTCATAGTAGCAGCGAATTCATTTCTCACATCAAAGTTAGTTAAGAACTCCGGCAATGCTCGTCTAAATGAGCACAATTTGTCGAGGCGTTTTTTAGCGATTTCTACGGAACCCTTGCTTGCCATGAGGAGACGTTCTAGATAGTTTCTATCTGAAATATTATAAATACTTATAATTACTCTGTGTAAATAAAAAAAAATAATGCATCATGAACTAAAATACAAGGTGAATATAATTTTATATTTAAGCGTTATGTTATTAACATTGTTGGCAAAAATTGTAGTAACGGTGTAAAATATGACATTATATGAGTTTCTTGCCAAACTAAAGTTCTTCGTTCTTCCTATATCTTCTTTATAATATTGACTTGACCTTAAAATAAAACTGATTACATGATATAATTACATGATATATTTTGAACTGATATTATAATATAATACATTTTATTACAGTTCGTGTGTGCTGTTTAGTTGTTACAGCAATTAAGATTTTCTTATTGTTAAACCCGACATTACAATTTATATTTCTGACATAGAAATAACAATTTTTACTATGAAAGGAATCTGTAAGGCGTGCCGCAACAGTAGTAAAGGAAAAATAATCACTACCTAAGACTACCATATAAAATTTCCATTCAAATTCTGCTCGAATTAAAAAAAAAGTTACATAAAATTAATTTATAACAGAGTCGTACTTACCAAATCGTCGAAAAAGAAAATGATTTTGCTTCTCAATCCAGTCCTCAAAATTATCCAAATCCTGCTCCAATTTTTTAACATCATTATAATTAAACAATTTACGAACTTCATCAATTTGATTCGTTTTAAATTCCAATATCGCACTTGGTGGTAATTTATCCATATTGTTGATTTTCTATACTTTTTTTTTTGCTTTAAAAATATCAAAACTGCTCACTGCAACAAAGTAGGCGTATTGCTTGAACTTTAATACTTTTAAACTTTCTTTAAAGTGAGAGCTTTGGAATAATATGTGCTGACATTATCAACGTTGTTACCACAAATGAACTGGAATCATAAACAATGTATATTATAGTACAGTTTCTACTAAACCTCAGTTAAAAGCAATAAAACATTTTATGTGTTTGAAGAACACAATAAAATAAAACACGTTACATAATTAGACTTTGTTTTTTTTTTTTTAAATTATACCTTTTATAACAATGAGTCCTATGAAGAAAATGAGACGATAAATTATGATTTTTTGGTAAACTAATATAGAACAATATTGGGTACCTAATAAATAAACTCAAAAACTAGGTACTTGAACAATTTGAAAAATCTCACTGGTACTCTACATTATTGAAGTGAAACTTTTTTAAGCACGTTGAGATTAAAATTTGAAGGTCGCGTCACAGCGATACCGTCACGTCATGGAGAAAGGCGACAATTTTGGTATCTTTGAACCTTGCCAAAGAAGTTTCACTTCTGACACGTGAGCTCGGCACACACTTTTTTTTTTGAAGCAAAATAGATCATACGAGTATATTTTTAGTTTTAATCTCAGGTGATCTGGGACGCTCTCCTCGTTACAAAATTATTTAAAGATATTTTTTTAAATTTTGTTTTTATCTCGGGTCGACAAAGGGCGAACGGCTAATTCCATAAAATATAGAGTTAATATTCTGAATTAAATTTTAGCCAACAAAAATCTCAGTAACTTTAGAGGTAAAATATAAACCTACCCATCATAATATTATTATCTCAATTTAAAAGTGTTGATTTACAAACTATGAGTATCTATTTTATATATTAACTAGCCGCTCGTCCCGGCTGCTGCTCCGCCTGGGTTGACCCGGGATAAAAACATCATAAAGCACTTGTTCATCAGGGATACAAGTTTATTTATAATCGGTCCAGTGGTTTCGGAGCCTATGCAATTCAAACAAACAAACAATCAAATTTCCTCTTAATAACATAAGTGTAGATTTCATTCAAATAAAATAGAAGAAAATATATAGAAAGCACTTACCATATAACTATTTGATTAAAATCACAAAAACTCTTAATTTGCTATAGCACTCTTGATTTTATTTATTTTTAAGATATATTTTAGCCAAGCGACGAACAGTTGGTACGCTTGATCAAGCAATGCGAATATAGCAAGCAAAAGGACAACTTTCAAACCTTTTGAGGGAATTTATGTACCGTTTTAATACACACTTCATTCGTATTTTATCTTCATCTGATCATTTTTTAGTTTGCTTCCAAACCAGTGGTATAAAAATAATTTATGTGCGATTCAATAGAAGTATAATTTAATAAACAAATGTTTGAGTTCGGACGAATTTTGAGGAATATCCCATGAGGAAGGAAGTAAGGAAAAATGTCTCGAAGTTGGTAAAATCTCCTTAAAATGACAGTAGATAGACAGTAATAAGGAAGGCTTCACAGAATAAAGTAAATAAAAGAAACATCATTATAACATCAACAGCTATTCTCTACTTTTTTTTGATTTCGCTTAAAAAAAAATTAAATTTTAGATAAATTTTTATTTTAATTTCCATATATACAAAAAAATCTTAACAACCTTGTTGATATCATCATTACAGCAGTTATATAGATATGGAAATGATAGAGATCTTAGATCTTACTATTGTAATAAAAATGTTTTCGGACAGTTTACTAACCAAAACTATAAAATATTAAACAAAATTTTAAGTTTTTAAATATTACATTGTTAAGACTTTAGACACATCAATATAATGTTCTAGCTGCACCCCGCGGTTTCACCCGCATTGCTCCGCTATTGTTGGTCTTAGCGTGATGATATTACATAGCCTATAGCCTTCTTCGATAAATGGGCTATCAAATCGGACCAGTAGTTCCCGAGATTAGCGCGTTCAAGCAAACAAACTCTTTAGCTTTATAATATTAGTATAGATTTAACGAGACGTGCATTGGAAAAATCACAATGTCTACTCTCACAAGGAATTATAACTAGAAACTCACAAGTGAATTTATCAACAACGTATAATAATTCAGGAACACCTAATAATTATAAAGAAATTCAATAAAACGTCGTTTTATAAAGTAATAATTTATTATAACCACCAACAAACATCGGTCAGCCTTAACCATAGTGAAATTAATTACAAAAATATAAGTGTTATATTGTAACAAAAACACCTAACCCATTACAGTTAATAAATTAACAATAACTTTGAATAAATGATTAGCTCAAAAAGTTTATTTAATCAACACACAATGTTTTAAAAGATCCCGGCATTCCCAGATACTCTTCGTCGAATTTGAGCGTGATTCTATGAGATTCGTCTGTCATAGCTTTCTCTGTTTCCTTGAAATGCTCAATATGTTCATCAGTACACAGCTCTTTGAGAGTATTCTCTGAAGCGGTAAAATATAAGGCATAGTTAAATTATTGAATAGCTATTAAGCGGGTCTATACAGAGCGAGCAGCCTCGCGAAGCAATTGCTGCAGTTTCCTCGATCGAGCCACGACCACACAGACCGAGATGCTTCGTGCATTAGTTGCTTCGCGAGGCTGCTCTCTCTGTGTAGACCTTCGTAATAAAGATATATGGAGACCTATATTTTTATTACCAAAGGAATCAAAATATCAGTGAATAGGAAGAGCATTATTTATTTGAATATTATAATCTACTAGCGGTCCGCCCCGGCTTCGCCCGTGGTACATATTAACGTTTTCTCTACATAAGAACCATCCTCGTACTTCAAGGAATATAATAAAAAAAGAATTATCGAAATCGGTTCAGCCGTTCTCGAGTTATGGAATTACAACGAAAAGTGGCATTGATTTTTATATATTAGATTCTTAAGCCTTGAAGCGCGTCACACACGGTGAAGATACTAATTTCGAAAATTTTGTGACAGTGTTTCGGGTCATTTGTAACAGGATGGCGGGGGGTTCTACAGGGGTCTTAGTACGCAATGACAAAAAGAAAAATGATGGTCAGAACGCTGATACCGGATACCTTAAGATACTGTAACATTTTATATTAGAGAATCTTAACATAAAATATTATAGTAGCTTCACCGTGTGTGACGCGCTTACACAGGCCGAAAATTGTCACGTCACTGAGTTTTTACAAAAATATAACGCTAAATACAAATTCTTACCGCACATTTCTTTAAGGGTTCGTTTGTCCTGACCACCATAATCCACAGGTAAAATTTCTGGAGAAATGTATTTGTGGAGTGATTCAAGATTGTCATGGACGACAACTCTATGTGACAGTTTCTCTGTTAAAGCTTGTTTTATGATTGTTAAAACAACATCAAATAATTTAGATCCACTTATAACGTGCAAATGTTTCAATCTCATACTAATTGCTTCCTGAAAACATACAAAAATTATTATTGATGGTGATTATTATAAGTTCATGTTCTGATTATAGAGACAAAAGCATATACATCAATAGTAAACACCTTTTGATACTGGCAAATCTATACTAATATTATTATAAAGCTGCAGTGTTTGTTTGTTTGTTTGAACGCGCTAATCTTAGGTACCACTTGATTTGAAAAATTCTTTCGGTGTTGTGATAGCCCAATCATCAAGGAAGGCTAAGGCTATTGACTATATATTACAACTAAAAGCATCTGTATTTTGATTGAATATCAAGGACTTACCAAGTAAATAGCAGCAGCTTTTTTCATAGCCAATGGGTTCAATTTAGATACGATACCGAGTGTGTAGTTTCTCGTATCAAATATAACTTCGTAGCCAGCGTTGTAGTCATTGTTGAACATGTAGTCCATTAACTGAAACATTATTTATTTATTTCATTAAGGATCACCAACATGACATACACTGATACATAGATAAAAGCATTAAAGTAATTACAATCGTAGACATAGTGCTGTCACAATTATAGGCAACCACCACTAACAAATACAACATTAAATCCAAATCTAAGACACACAGTCTGCAGCTAACTGCAGATTAGGTAAAAAATACACATATACATAATACATAAATCCAATTTTGACGGCAAAATAATCAATTAATGTTAAAATAAAACTACATTTGATCAACTGGGTTTTGGCAAAGGTTCAATCGAGAGCAATTCCTTTTTAAATTTATGTACAGTATTTGAGAAAATGTCAGTGGAATTTTGTATGGAACGGCATATGTATGTAATTTTATAGAAATAGAAAAAAATGATAATTATTTCAGCTCCGATAAAGTTAGTACTGGGACTTGGGAGATACATAATGTGTTAACAATAAGAATGTTTAAAATATTGCCATTGGCTGAGTGAGAAATTGAGACACAGAGATCAAAGTACCTACTAGACAAAGATAACTAAATTCAATGTATTGATTTGCAAATTATTGAGAAATTATAATAATTGTTACTTAATTTATTTATACAAACAGATTTGCATGGAACATAAACCATCGTGACAATTCAAGAGAATACGTGTGATAGATCTCTTAGATGTATCAATAGTAATTAAAGAAAATCTATAGCCTTGGATACTTACCGATATGCAAAACCTGTAGTATTGCATGAAATCTACATGCTCTGTCGCGTCTGGGTTGTGCGCGCACGTTAAAAACACTCTATGGTAATCAGGTGTAGGTTTCGGCAGTATAGTTGTGTGGCTATAAACAAAATAGTGTAATTAATACATTATACATTTAAATACTAGCTGTGCTCCGCGGTTTTACCCCCAGTGCTCCGCTCCTGTTGGTCTCAGCGAGATGATATTATATAGCCTATAGCCTTCCTCAATAATTGGGCTATCTGTCACCGAAAGAATTATTCAAATCGGACTAGTCGTTCCCGAGATTACCATGTTAAAACAAACAAACAAAGTCTACAGCTTTGTAATATTAGTATAGATTGTAAGAACATTAGATAAAATAAAGTATAATTTTAGATTTTAGACATTACGTAATTTTTACTTAATATTCAAAGTCCTAATGGAAAGCTTTTTAAAAAAGGCAAGGTCTTTGAGTTGCTAGCTTAAGAAACATAAAAACAAAGATAGACGAAATGCAATCCTGCAAAGTAGCCTAAATTATGATATTTATAAAAACGATTATGTTGACATTATTAACGTTTCGTAGAGATTTTTGCTTCTCCAATAGCATACGAAATTAATAAAATTTATTTTATTATTTTTAAATTAATATGAAAATACGTACCACCACTTCAACTTAGGAATGAATTCATTCCTCATGTCATAATTCGTCAAGAACTCCGGCAATGCTCGTCTAAATGAGCACAATTTGTCGAGCCGTTTTTTAGCTGTCTCCACGGATCCCTTGCTTGCTATCAGAAGACGTTCTAGATAATTTCTGTCTATGAACAAACAAGTACGAAATACATTAATTTCCTAGCTTCACTAAGATTCGTTAAATAAATCAGTGTTCTAGTACCTAGATTTCGCTGAAATATCTCTTTAATTATTATGGTTATTATCCATATTCCAAAAACAGTAATAATTGTTTATTCATGGTCTAAGATCCGAATATAAGTCGAAATGCAACGGCGTGATAATAGAATGAGACCAATTTTATAATAAATTTAGTGTACTTAAAAAAATGTATTAAAAATAGGTTGACTGGGAAAATCCTGGATAGGACATTTTTAATGAATTAACAAAATATATGTTTTTAATTAATTGCAGTATCAACATAATAAAAAAAAATTATAACAGACTTAAAGTATGAAACCTACAGAATGTGCAGTCATAGTCGTTTTCTAATATTTACCGGGACAAACGGCTAGGTTGGCAGGTATAAACGGGTATGTCGGTACCAGTTACTTTCACTTGACAGGATGATGAAAAAAAAAATATCTCAGCGCTGTTTTATAATTACAAAATTGTTTTATTATCTTGAAACTGCAATTAATAAAAAATGAAAATAAAAGATTTTTAAATAATTAATAAAAAATATCATGTCCAGGATTTTTCCAGTCAACCCATTTTTAATAGATTTTTTAATACACTTAATTTATTATAAAATTGGTCTCATTCTATTATCAAGCCGTTGCATTTCGACTTATATTCGGATCTTAGACCATCATTATTGTATAATTATTAGACATGTACCTTATTAAAACATAATATTATACTGATACAATAAAACCACAATTTATAGTTACAGTTTAAATTAATTAAAGAAATATTTATTTAATGTATAAATAATGCTAGCTCATGGATAGGTACTTATATAATATAAAGGATATTCTAGTATAATATTGTGCCTTTTACATATTTTGAAAATTTACAGACAATATATTATAAGTACTTAGTATTTCATGATCCTTTATATTATATTAACTTAAAAAATGTTTACTTATACTGAACTTTGATCAAGCTCTCCAGAATATATCTCTAAAATTCCATCATAATTAATAACAATACCAAAATATTTTTAATACAGTCTCCATTTTATTCGGTGTATATTTTCCATAATAGAAACTTACCAAAACGTTTAACAAGAAAATGGTTTTGTTTTGCGATCCAGGCTTCAAAGGTGTCCAGATCTTGATTGAGTTTTTTGATATCTTCATAATTGAATAATTTGCGAACTTCTTGTAGTTGATTTGGACGATGTTCCAAAATCGCACTCGGTGGTATACTATCCATTTTGATTGTATTTGTATGCTCGTAGCTGTGGTATAAATTGAATATTTAACAATTTCATCATTTAATTTCGTTAGCCAATATAACAATGAGTGGATATTTTACACAACATAATATCAATAAATAAAAGATCTTACCCAATCTTCTTCTTATCAGGTTTAACTTACTTGGGGCTTATTTTTCAATCCTCGTTTAAAACTTATTCGTCGAATAACATAATATTAAACAACCATTTCAAAATGTATTCTTGCATGCAATTGACACTTGACAGACTGTAGGTAAACATACAGGTGACATTTAAACATTATCCTGTAATACTTTATTGGACTGGTAAATTTTAACCAGGGATTGAAAAATCAGCCCTTAGTATATTTTGTTGGTGAGTAAATTTCTGGTACCTAATTTTTAATAAACCAATAGAAATTACAAATTTCAAATTCAGTACCTGGGTATATTATGTCCATGTTTAGTTAGTTATTTAAACACATAAATGTAATTCAACTATTTATGAAAAGTTCAAAACTATATGGAAGACGTATACAATTATAATTAAAAGAATTAATAGAAAACGTAACTACTTACTTGTTTAAAGGACTAAAATAAAATAAAAAAGCACTATGCACACCAAACACAGTAGCACTATTGTTGATCCTTTTAAAATTAATTACGACATTTAAATGCTGCCCTTTATGTATTTCTCTCTGTTATAAACATTGTTAGCAGGGAGGGAGAACATTGTTAAATAAATATTCATAAAACTTTCTTAATTTTTGGTGATGTCAAATGTCAAAAAAAATAATCATTATTATGTTGACGCAGTTGAGTATCGTCGTATCTAAAGCTCAACATTTTATATTTATTTTTTCAATTGACTATTTCATATTTGCAGTCGTTACATTATCAATAATTCTTCGATCAATTGATATCAAATCAAATCTAATTAAAGAAGCAAAATTCAATTGTTTTGCGGGCTAATTATTCAGTATATTATTACTTATGAATGAATGTTATTATCTTGCAACAACCGGTCATTTGTTATTATATTAATAAATACTATAACGCTTATAACGGGTCGTATTCTATGTCTTATTAAGGATCTAGTAATTCATATGACACACTTATAGCTCCCTTGAGATTCATTCTAGACTTTCATAATGTGCTAATTACCTAGTTATTTAATGCTTTGCTTGTTTTGAATGCTTGAGATTAACTACATAATTAAGTAAATAATTATTTAAGGTACTGGATTAAATAATTGTAGGTAAGTTTAATTAAACCTAGTATATGACTAATAAATTAATTTTGTCTAGCTTAGAAAAAAGAAAACATTAAATTAAACTTAAGAAAGTATAGTCGAAAATCAAAATAGATTTTTCCAAAAGTTGAAATACGTATTCGGAGTTCATTGCAATTTTTTACAAGTGGAATAGAGTAGTGAAAAATTGGGTTATATATTTTGAAACAGCAACGTAAGTAAAAGAGTTGTTATTGCAAATTATTTATCGTCACATTCAACTAACAATAATTTTAAGTGAATAAAATGAAAATACAGATTTAAATAGTTATTAACACAGACGTGACCACAGGACGTGACTGTGTAAATTATTAAGAATAAAGACCTTTTCTGCCCCGTCTTAAATAATAATATGATTTATTATATTAAAAAGTAAATTTTCTTAAAAATAAACAATTATTATTCAACAAACTCTTTACCACGTATGAGATAATACCAGTATATTATAATATGAAATTAATATCAAATTTTAATGTGGTCACGTGCTTGTCATTTAATACGTGAACTCTGTTGATCATAATTAAGATTTAGTTATTTTATTGTAAAGGATAACAATATCAGCACAAGAAGTTAGTTTTAAGCCTGAACAATATTTAATGGTTCTTTACTAAATAGTATAAAACAAAGTCTCTTTTTCTGTCACTATTTCCCTTTGTATGCTTAAATCTTTAAAACTACGCGACGGATTTTGACTCAGTTTTTTTAATAGATAGAGTGATTCAATAGGAAGGTTTTAGTATATAATTTAGGTTTGAGACAAAGTGAGCGAAGCCGCGGGCGATGAGCTAGTTTAGAATATCACAAAGTACATGTTATAAAACAAAGTTTCAGCTTCCCGTTGTCTATACCTATGTAATTAAATCGTTTAATCAACTCAATGGATTTTTATACAATTTTTTTAAATAGATTTAAACGTTTTGGTATATAATTTGCAAAGTTTAGATGTAACCGCTGGCGGAAAACTCAACGCCGTGAGTGAAATATAGTAAATAGAAAACACGTTTTTATATTTTCAAACAATATAATTAAATACATATTTACCTTTGAAAATTGTAAAAGATAAGACCAAAACCTCAAAAAATAATCCCTGCATCGATAGTATTAGCAACTGCATATAATAGGAATTAGGAATTAGAAACTAATAGGAAAAACACTGTAACAAAAATCATCACCTAAAAAAAATAAACCCAATTTTACAATTTCTGAATATTATGTTCTATAAAATTATCTGTCAGCCAAAATGCCTAATAATGTATGAACTTATACATTAAAAAAGTTATAAATAGGCTATCAGTGACCTTATCACCAAGTCATGAAACTGGCTCTTAATTCACATTAATCAACGCATAATGTTTTGAAAGATCCTGGCATTCCCAGATACTCTTCGTCAAACTTGAGCGTGATTCTGTGGGATTCATCCGTTTTGGCTTTCTCCGATTCCTTGAGATGTTCAATATTTTCATCGGTACACATTTCATCGAGAAATGCCTCTGAAATCAAAAATATTATACTGATATAGCAACTACAGTATATAGCAATCGTAGACGAAGATATTGTTACGCACTGTATGCCGAAATCATAAAAATAGTAGGTATATGAAAAGAACAAAAAGTATCTAAAAAATATAGAGTCGATTTTCTAGTGTTTTACTTGAATATTTGCACAATTTGGCTGTGCTTGTATTTGATCAAAGAAACGGATTATTTAATAACCCAAACAAGACTATTATATTATTATAGTCTAGCTTCTCTTTATGGTATTTTATGCACTAGTTTCTACGACTTCTATCTTTAAAAACTGCTCCAGATCTTACCAAATAAATCCTTAAGACATTTGTCCTTGCCACCATAGTCTGCGGGTAAAATTTCTGGTGAAACGTATTTATGGAGTGACTCCATACTGTCGTGGACGATAATTCTATGTGTCAACTTCTCTGTCAGTGCTTGTTTGAGAATTTTTAAAATTGCATCGAACAGCTTCGATCCGCTTATCACGTGCAAGTATTTTAATCTCAAACTTATAGCTTCCTGAAATTATAAAAATGTCTGATGATGTTGATCATAGTTTATAATATACTAACCAATTATAGATACCTAACAGTTATATTACGAATAGATAAAAATTTCATTTTATGTAAAGTACTATGTTTTATAGTAAGCTACCAATTTTGTTAAGTTTTATTGTGATATAATTTATTATTGTAAATAGAACATTGTAGAATGTTTTCATCGTGATAATGTTCTCAAAGAAAATAGTAGATTCATCTCACTTGGGAAATTATTACAATTTTTAATGTACCAAATCAAAAGTTCCGTAATTAACAACGCAAATATAAAAATCTTACCAAATAAACAGAAACAGCTTTCCTCATAGCCAGTGGGTTCAATTTAGATACGACACCGAGAGTGTAGTTTCTCGTGTCAAAGACTACTTCGTAGCCAGCGTTGTAGTCACGGTTGAACATGTAGTCCAGCATCTAAAATTATATTACCTATATAATTGTTAAATATTTTAATAAACATATAAATAAGGAATTGTTTTTTATAAAGATTTGGTTAGATTCGCAGTTGTTTCTATATAATAATGTGTAGGCAGTAGGTATGTACGTAGTTTATGACGAAAAATATAGCGAATGTTACACTTAACAATTTATTTTGGTAGAAGTTTTAATAGCGGTTCAGTGCTTTCAGATTTTATTTGGTACAAATATAGGTACTATGAAGATTTCCTGATTCATTTCCGATTTACGAAATTGAAAACGTTTTAGTTCTAACATAATATACCTACATGATGTCTGTTACTCGGATTAAAAATGGAGAGTCCCTAACATCTTTATAATCTTTAAAATCATTTTGTTTGAATGCTTCATTTAATTGATTAGTTCTCACCGCTATACAAAATCTGTAGTAGTGCATGAAATCTACAGAGTCCGCCGCCTCAGGGTCGTGGACGCGTGTCACAATGACTCTGTAGTTATCGGCTGTTGGTTTTGGCATGATACTTGTGTGGCTATACAGAAATAATTGAATAACAATGCATTAATAAAGTATCCGTTTTCTTTAAGATTTTGTTGTTGCATTTTGAAGTGAAACTTCTTTAGGCGCGTTGATAATAAAATAATTACAAGGCGACCTCAAAGCAATACCTTCACGTAATGGAGTAAAGTAAGGCGACGAATTTGGTATCTTTGAATCTTGCCAAAGAAGTTTCAATTCTGACACGTATGCTCGACACAAACGATCTTCTTTAAAATATTTATGTTAGAGAGTGATCGTCCATGGTATAATCGTAAGAGCTTTATCATCAATAAATCAATAATAAGCAGACAGTTACAATTTATTTATTTTTTTTTTGTATGTACGTTTTACATAATTTTATGCAATATGATAATATGTATCTAATAAAACTTATAAGGAAGGAAATTACGAACATAGTACATACAGCTACAATATCCATGAATATACAAACCACCACTTCTTTTTAGGAATGAACTCATTCTTCATGTCAAAGTTAGTTAAAAACTCCGGCAATGCTCGTCTAAATGAGCACAATTTGTCGAGGCGCTTTTTAGCGGTCTCCACGGAACCCTTGCTTGCTATCAAGAGACGCTCTAAATAGTTTCTGTCTGCAATTAAACATATTTATGAATTAAATACTTTCTTGGTTCAGTATTAATAAATCGAAATCTATGTTTTTAGTAGTAAGTCGGCAACAAACACAAGTGTACCTAGTATGTAGGTATTTATTGAAAAATTATTCATTCTTTTATATCAGTATCGAATAACTTGTTACGAGTTATTCGATACTGAATCGATCGATTAACAGATCATAATATGAACTATAATGACTATATGAACTTGTTTCTTGTATTAAGAAAATTTAATAAATTAATTCCGTAAATAACCTTTGATTTGATTGATTTGGGATATTTTTTGGGATATTAATTCAAGTCACTTGCGTGTAGTAGGTATGTATACTTTTGTAAATACATTAGAAACCAGTATGATTGATAGTTACCTACTTACCAAAACGTTTAACGAGAAAATGATTTTGTTTCGCAATCCAGGCTTCAAAGGTGTCCAGATCCTGCTCAAGTTTTTTGGCATCATCATAGTTGAACAATTTACGTACTTCTTGTATTTGATTTGGATTAAATTGCAGTACAGGACTCGGTCTTAAAGTATCCATTTTACGGATTTTGTTTTAATGCACAAATTTTTACTTGTCTGTTGAAAAGAAGTAATAGATGATAATTTTTGAATATTTTATTTGCTAATGTTGTACCAGTTTGCGTGAATTTTAGTGATATCGATAGTTTTATCTTCAATTTAAATATTTGCGTAGAGTTGGGGGCACCCGGCTAATTTACTTTATAACAATATTTTATAAACACCATTTTTAAAATTAATAAATACAAATATTACTTACTTTCTTAGATGGTAAATAAATTATTCTTGTATTAGTAGCTGTGATTAAGTACCTACCCACAATATAATACAACTGACTTTAAAACTGCATTCGCTATTTATATATTATTCTCAGTGCTTTTCAAGTATATTAGGCATTGCATTATCTCATCTATCTTATAGTCTTGAGAAGGGAAAAATAACTATCATTTAACTAATTAATAATTTGCTTTTTAAATTCATGCTTTTTAAAATATTAAGATGACGTTACTGGTTGAAAATAATGCATATATATAAAAAATATATAACGGTAAAATTCGGTAACTTATAGTAGGTAATGTTCATTTAGGATAGTATTGCAGTTTCCATTTTCCTAAACAAAATTCGAACACATTACGAATTTAGAATCTTTTAAGATGTCCTGAATTATTACATTATTTTCAATAAGATAGAGCCAGATAGAGCTAACGATAATAATTGTGCCAAATGAAAATTGAATGGCACACTGTATTTTTTTATACAGAAAATAGAAAAGGAATTTATTTAGTTAGAAAGTAAAATATTATAATTAAACTAGTGTACCTATATAATATGATTAAAGTAAATATTGTTCATGTTTTAATATAATCATGTGCTCAATATCATTAAATTTGATAAGTCTGTTCACGAAAAAGATTTTGACGGGTTGAATATTTCTAAAAAAAATGTTAACACAAATGAAAATAAAACATAATTAATATTAAGCTACTCTTGGTTATTGCAAGCGAAAAGATTTTAGATTAGCAGTCTTCACGATATACCTACGCTACGCATATTCATGATAAATAATTAAATGATAAGTAAACTTTTATTAAGTTAAAAGTAAATGAGGAGACTTATCGACTAGCCGGTTGGCTAGGTTGGTAGTGGCCTTCCAAGTCACTGGTCGTGGGTTCGATTCCCACCCGGGGCAAATATTTGTGTGATGAACATAGATGTTTGCTCTGTGTCTGGGTGTTAATTATCTATAGAAGTATTTATTTAAAATTATATATTATGTATGTTTATCAGCCATCTGGTTTCCATAACACAAGTGAAAGCTTAGTATGGGATCGGATCGTGCCGTGTGTGAAAATAGTCCCGAAATATTTATTTATTTTATTTATTTATTTGCGAAATATTGTTCTCTCTGTCTGTAGTATACGACTTTTGTGACTATTATTTTGTGGCAAAGTTCAGCGGTGCTAAAATGAATCATAATAATTAATAATATGATCATATTACTCAGAACCTGATTCGAAATGGTTAAAAGAGCCAACTTATTAAAAATAAAATAAATAATATAAATCATTTTCCAGTTGATATTTGACTTGTTTTTGATGGAAAATCGTAAAAAGCGGGAAAATGTCATCCTTCAAAAAATAGAGGAATTGCTAAGAATCTGCTAGCACTTCACGATGATGAAATGTAATAACTTGTGATAGAAGATATACGAGTCTTGGGATATCTTTTAATGATAATGATTCCATGCTTCTACTACACGTTATAAATTCAATAAAAAAATCGCATATCGCCCAAAAGAGGCATTCGTTTCATCAACTTTTGATAGTAATCGATCTGTTGCAGCGAAAGTTGAAGCTACTAGGTAGGTATATCTTAAAAAAATAGCTAATGTTAAATCGTCTTTTTTTTTGTTCAGTACGTGATGTATTCTATCTGAAGGTTTATAATTTTAATCTATCATACAAACAAAGAGACATTAACCATTTTATCTATGTCTGAATCTCAAGTGGACTTTGCAACTTTCTGAACATTATAAGAATTAAAAAGATTGTCCATGGGTGTGGTTGTTTAACATCACTACTATATTATATCGCCGTCCCCGGAGAATAAAATGATAATCGCCATTATCATAGTTTTATTGTTATGCGATATTTGAAGCCTACGTAGCCTAATACATCTACCTATACAATTTTTTTTTGTAATTTTTCTCCTGTAATCCACAAAGTTATAAGATATTACAATAATATTCACTGCTTTTTCCCAGAACATATTCGTACTAGAAAATAAAGATAGTGTTATGATAGTGAAAAAGTTTCTTTACTCTTAATGTGATAATAGTTATTACAATAATATTCTCGGAAAAACGAATCGGCGAAATAATGACGAACGCCTATTATCATTTTATTCTAGTAAAAATATTTTTTGGCGCCATTCGTATGACCATATACATTATGATCACGATGATGATCAGGAAGACTGATTTATATTACTTTTTATTGTCTTCATTTTTTAATGTAATGATAGTCTAATATTGTCTTATTAAAAACCCTCAGAATAAAAGTTCATTGGATATTATCCATTAATGCATATGTCCAATATGAACGAGAATAAAATGATAAGTGTGTATTAGTAAATTTACATGTCATTCAAATGCTACCAACTTTTTAAATTTTAATTATCTTCAGTTCTCTTAAAGTTAGATAAGTTCTCTTAAATTAATATATTTTTATACATAATAAAAGGTTAAAAAATTAGCTACCATTCCTATTCATTATTATTAGCGTAAAATAAAATGTCCATCCTACATTCCCTATAAGACAAAATAAGATGAAAAATAAATTACGGTTGGTCTGAGGTTTATCAACCCATTCCTCGCTACAAATCCTCGCACATTATTGATGGTAAAGCACCCTAACGACACCCTAAGGACACGAACACGAACACGAACACGAAAACGAACACGAACACGAACACGAACACGAACACGAACACGAACACGAACACGAACACGAACACGAACACGAACACGAACACGAACACGAACACGAACACGAACACGAACACGAACACGAACACGAACACGAACACGAACACGAACACGAACACGAACACGAACACGAACACGAACACGAACACGAACACGAACACGAACACGAACACGAACACGAACACGAACACGAACACGAACACGAACACGAACACGAACACGAACACGAACACGAACACGAACACGAACACGAACACGAACACGAACACGAACACGAACACGAACACGAACACGAACACGAACACGAACACGAACACGAACACGAACACGAACACGAACACGAACACGAACACGAACACGAACACGAACACGAACACGAACACGAACACGAACACGAACACGAACACGAACACGAACACGAACACGAACACGAACACGAACACGAACACGAACACGAACACGAACACGAACACGAACACGAACACGAACACGAACAACGAACACGAACAACGAACACGAACAACGAACACGAACAACGAACACGAACAACGAACACGAACAACGAACACGAACAACGAACAACGAACACGAACAACGAACACGAACAACGAACACGAACAACGAACACGAACAACGAACACGAACACGAACATCGAACATGAACAACGAACACGAACACGAACAACGAACACGAACAACGAACACGAACAACGAACACGAACACGAACATCGAACACGAACACGAACACGAACACGAACACGAACACGAACAACGAACACGAACAACGAACACGAACAACGAACACGAACAACGAACACGAACAACGAACACGAACAACGAACACGAACAACGAACACGAACAACGAACACGAACAACGAACACGAACAACGAACACGAACAACGAACACGAACAACGAACACGAACAACGAACACGAACAACGAACACGAACAACGAACAACGAACACGAACAACGAACACGAACAACGAACACGAACAACGAACAACGAACACGAACAACGAACACGAACAACGAACACGAACAACGAACACGAACAACGAACACGAACAACGAACACGAACAA
This sequence comes from Colias croceus, assembly GCF_905220415.1. NCBI lineage: Eukaryota > Metazoa > Arthropoda > Insecta > Lepidoptera > Pieridae > Colias > Colias croceus. The sequence continues at coordinate 5,700,406 of NC_059555.1, forward strand.
CGAACACGAACAACGAACACGAACAACGAACAACGAACACGAACAACGAACACGAACACGAACACGAACACGAACACGAACACGAACAACGAACACGAACAACGAACACGAACATCGAACACGAACACGAACACGAACACGAATAACGAACACGAACAACGAACACGAACAACGAACACGAACAACGAACACGAACAACGAACACGAACAACGAACAACGAACACGAACAACGAACACGAACAACGAACACGAACAACGAACACGAACAACGAACACGAACAACGAACACGAACAACGAACACGAACAACGAACACGAACAACGAACACGAACAACGAACACGAACATCGAACAACGAACACGAACAACGAACACGAACAACGAACACGAACAACGAACACGAACAACGAACACGAACAACGAACACGAACAACGAACACGAACAACGAACACGAACAACGAACACGAACAACGAACACGAACAACGAACACGAACAACGAACACGAACAACGAACACGAACAACGAACACGAACAACGAACACGAACAACGAACACGAACAACGAACACGAACAACGAACACGAACATCGAACACGAACACGAACACGAACACGAACACGAACAACGAACACGAACAACGAACACGAACAACGAACACGAACAACGAACTCGAACACGAACATCGAACACGAACACGAACACGAACACGGACAACGAACACAAACAACGAACACGAACAACGAACACGAACAACGAACACGAACAACGAACACGAACAACGAACACGAACAACGAACACGAACAACGAACACGAACAACGAACACGAACAACGAACACGAACACGAACAACGAACACGAACAACGAACACGAACAACGAACACGAACAACGAACACGAACAACGAACACGAACACGAACAACGAACACGAACAACGAACACGAACATCGAACAACGAACACGAACAACGAACACGAACAACGAACACGAACAACGAACACGAACAACGAACACGAACATCGAACACGAACACGAACACGAACACGAACAACGAACACGAACAACGAACACGAACAACGAACACGAACAACGAACACGAACAACGAACTCGAACACGAACATCGAACACGAACACGAACACGAACACGAACACGAACACGAACACGGACAACGAACACAAACAACGAACACGAACAACGAACACGAACAACGAACACGAACAACGAACACGAACAACGAACACGAACACGAACACGAACACGAACACGAACACGAACACGAACACGAACACGAACACGAACACGAACACGAACACGAACAACGAACACGAACAACGAACACGAACATCGAACAACGAACACGAACAACGAACACGAACAACGAACACGAACAACGAACACGAACAACGAACACGAACATCGAACACGAACACGAACACGAACACGAACAACGAACACGAACAACGAACACGAACAACGAACACGAACAACGAACACGAACACGAACATCGAACACGAACACGAACACGAACACGAACACGAACAACGAACACGAACAACGAACACGAACAACGAACACGAACAACGAACACGAACAACGAACACGAACAACGAACACGAACAACGAACACGAACAACGAACACGAACAACGAACACGAACAACGAACACGAACAACGAACACGAACAACGAACACGAACAACGAACACGAACAACGAACACGAACAACGAACACGAACAACGAACACGAACACGAACACGAACACAAACACGAACACGAACAACGAACACGAACAACGAACACGAACAACGAACACAACATCCATCTGTCAAAAATTGTCAAAGTGTGTACACGGTTCTCGTTGTTTTAATTCAATTTTAATAGTTTAAAATACCTCAATCGTAATAAATTGTTGTTCACTTCGAAGTTTAAAATCCGACTATGAAACTGTGATATTAACTTAAGTAAACACTTCACTGATTTGTTTATGTTTCGAAGAATAAACTACACTGAATTTACATGTAAGTGACTTTTATACAACTTGGAGGTGGATCTAAAAATAATTCTCGTCCACCACCCATCTATTCGTGTTGTATTCAAGAACATAAGTCACATATGATTGTCTAATTCGCCTCAGCAAGTAACTGACGAATAGCTCTGCGGACGAACTTCAATGAGCGACTCGACGAATCCAAGATCAAATCACCACGGTCTTAAAAGATTTATTATTTTTAATTTTAATTTTTAATTTATATTTTCATTATGCCTTTAGAATGCGCTAAGTGTTTAATAACAATACTTGTAACGCAAAAAAGGCTCAAATGTATAAAATGTGGAAAACATTATCATAACGACTGTGTTAGTCAGCGAAGCGATTCTAAGCCAAGATCCCAGTGGGTATGCCCGATTTGTTCTCCAAATACGAAAGTCGGTAACACTACTACAGCTCTTGTAACTCAGGCTATTAACAACGCGCAAGATTCAAATATTCTCCCGCCAAATATTATAAGCAAAATTGAGGAAAAGATTATTGACGCTATTCGAAAGGAGTTACCAAGCATTATTCGAGAAGTTTTGACTTGTGAATTAGAACCGATTAAACAACAAGTGCAACTTCTAGAGGAAACTACAACATTGCTTAATAACCAATACGACGAATTACTAGACGTTGTTAATTCAAAAACAGACGAAATAGTTTCTCTCCGCGCTGAAAAAGACATCTTAAGCACAACATTAAATGATTTACAATACCGATTATCGTCTATGGAACAATTTGCACGGCAAAGCAACGTAGAAATAGTTGGTATTCCGGAACACAAAAACGAGAACACGATCAAAATTGTTGAACAAATCTGTAACGTAGTTGGATATAACCTTTCATCGCCAAGAGATATACTAATTGCCACGAGAGTTGCCAAGTCTAATAGGGAATCCAAGAAACCAAGAAATCTTGTATGTCAGTTTCCTAACAAGTTCATCCGGGATAATTTCCTTGCAGCTGTTATTAATTACAATAAATCCCATAAAGACAAAAAACTATCATCATCTCTTCTGGCCATATCCAGTCCTGAATCACCAGTATACGTGAATGAACATCTGACACTGGCAAACAAACATCTGCATGCTGAAACACGTAAACAGGCTAAGAGGAACGGTTATAAATTTGTTTGGGTGCGAAACGGGAAAATTTTTATTCGTAAAGAGGAGGCGAGTCCTGCAAGGAATATCCTAAGTATTGATCACCTTCAACAGCTACTCAAATAATTCGGTGATTAATTATATTTTTTTTTTTACAAGTTAAGAGAGATACAACTTAATTTTTATTTTGCTCTATATCTATTGTATTTTTTTTTTTGTATTTTTTTATTTTTATTTTGTATTATGAATCGAGTTCGAAACATTAAAAATAACAAATTGAACAAATTGAAACAAAAAAAACAAATTGAACCATGTATTTATTACCAAAACATCAGGGGAATGAGAACTAAGCTACTTGAGATTCACAAAAACGTACTGGCAAATAACTACTTAATAATTGTATTGACTGAAACATGGCTTAATCATAATATATTTGATGGAGAAATACTTGATAATCGTTATGAAATTTACAGAAGGGATAGACAGTCTAACTCATTATTTAGGGATAAAGAGGGTGGTGGTGTACTCATTGCCGTGCATAAATCAGTGAAATCTTTTAGAATGACTAATTTTGAAAGTATTGCTGAGGATTTATGGGTAGCAATAGAATTTCCTACTACAAATGGATTGCAGAGAATAAGTTTATGTGCGGTCTATATTCCTCCCCCCATTAATAGTGCGGTTCTAGAAAACTTTTTAAATAAATCTTCCATTGCTGCTAATCAGTCGGTAAACCACCTGATTGTTGGTGACTTTAATATGGGTAGTAATTTAAGTTGGATTAGAAAAGAACATTACGACAATTTTTTGTGTCCACATAATTCTAATAACCCGACTGCAGTTTCGCTTATTGACTTCATGGCTTTCTGTAACAATAAACAATATAATGCCATTGTTAACTGTAATAATAGAATATTAGATTTGGTATTATCAAATTTAAATAATGTCATAGTCACGGAAGCATTGGAGCCCATATCCATGGTTGATAGATATCATCCCCCTCTAATCATAAATGTTAGTTTGGAAACACCTCTGTACCTAAAACACAACGTCACTGAACGGAATGACATATTCAATTTTTTCAATGGTAAATATGATAATATTAAGCATGATCTATCTGTGATTGATTGGACATCAAGGCTACCCTACGACATGGATGTAAATACTATGGTTTCCGAATTTTATTCTATCTTGCGAAATTTAATAAAGCAATACGTTCCACTTAAGCAAAGACGCAACTCTAAGTATCCTCCCTGGTTCACAAATAGGCTTATTAAATTGTTAGGTGAAAAAGAAAAATATCGTAAACGCTATAAAATATATAAAAACGAAATGGATAAACTGCAGTATAATTTATTAAAAAATAGAACTCGCATTATATTAGATAAGTCTTATGATGATTATATAACTAAAATACAGGGCGATATATTAAAAAATCCTAAAACCTTTTGGACCTACATAAAATCTAAGAGGAGTCATGCCTGCAACTTTCCATCTGTTATGGTACTTAATGATAAATCGGCAAATGATGGTAATGGAATAGCAAACTTATTTGTTGAACATTTTTCTTCGGTATACAGTCAATCATCGTCATCCATGTCGTCACAAAACGTACTTTCATCTTTAACAATGTGTGCTCGTAATAACGTAAATATTAATGAACGGGAGGTCAAACGTAAATTACAATTACTCGATATTAATAAAGGTTCGGGTCATGACGGTATCAGTACGGTATTTTACAAAAGATGTGCAACGGAATTGTCAGTTCCTCTATCTATAATAATTTATAATAAATCCCTAAACAGCGGAATATTTCCAACTTTTTGGAAAAAAGGTTTGATAGTGCCAATTTTTAAACAGGGGGATAAGTGTGAAGTAAAAAATTATCGGCCTATTACATTGTTATCGATACCCGCGAAAATTTTTGAGTCTTTCGTTTATGGTTACATATCGTGGCACACCAAGAGTCATATTTCTGTGAACCAGCATGGTTTCACAAAAAAACGTTCGACACTTACCAACTTGCTAAGTTTCACTAACTCAGCAATAACAAAAATAAGTGACGGTAATGAGGTCGACGTAATCTATACTGATTTCAGTAAGGCCTTTGATACAGTGAATCACCATCTGCTAATAAAAAAACTTAGGGACACTTTTTGTCTTTCAGAACAGGTTTTACTCTGGTTGCAGTCTTACTTATACCTTAGACCACAAATAGTTAGGCTTAGCGGATATCAGTCTAAAGAATATTATCAGTTATCTGGAGTTCCCCAAGGCTCCCATCTAGGCCCATTATTGTTTACATTATTTATAAACGACATTACGAATGTTATCTTGGAATCTGAATATGAAATTTATGCGGACGACTTAAAACTTTTCAGATCGGTAAATTGCTCTCACGACCAACAAAAACTGCAGGATGATATAAATCGAGTATCACTTTGGTGTAAGAATAACCTAATGCAACTGAATGGAAGTAAATGTAATTTTATAAAACTTTCCAGAAAACATGTTAGATTCAAAACAACTTATAAAATTGATGATATTGCTATTAATCAAAAGTACAATCTTAAAGACTTAGGTATTACATTAGATGAGGAATGCAGATTTGATACACATATAGATCTGGTGGTTCGCAAAAGTTTTAAAATGCTAGGTTTTATTTTTCGTAATACACAGGATTTTAAATCTACTCTCGCTATGAAAATACTTTATAATTCTCTCGTAAGGTCCAACCTTGAATACAACTCAGTTGTCTGGTGCCCTTACTATAAAAAATATATTACTCGTATTGAATCAGTACAAAAAAAATTTATTAATAGATTAAGTTATATCACCAAAAATAATACTCTTACAAATTATAGCGAAAAGCTAAACTTTTTTAAAATGGAGTCTTTGGAAGCGCGCAGAAGCGCGTCACAGCTTATATGCCTACATAAATTATTGAACAATGAGATAGACTGTCCATCACTGTTGTCGCAAATTGGTCTCTCGGTGCCTATCTATAATTGTCGGCTAAGTACTTTTTGCCCTATGTACACAAAATTTTCAAAAAATAGATATGGTTCGAACTCCCCGTTACAACTTATTTTAAAATTATATAATAGAATATTTACAGTTGATCATAACACAGATATTTATTTTTCAAAACTAAGCTCGTTCAAAAAGCATATTGTTAACACTTTAAACAAACTGTATAAAATTTAAGTTTTTACTTTTTAGTTCATCTTTATAATTAAATTTTTATGAAAAATTGTTAAAGCGGTGCCTACCTGTAATTTAGATACGTAAATACTAATGTGTATTTTAAGTTAATTTTGAATTGTTTGAACAAAAAATTATGTATCTAGTTGGTAAGCCATTTTTTAAATAAATAAATAAATAAATAAACACGAACATCGAACACGAACACGAACACGAACACGAACACGAACAACGAAGACGAACACGAACACGAACACGAACACGAACACGAACACGAACACGAACACGAACACGAACACGAACACGAACACGAACACGAACAACGAACACGAACAACGAACACGAACAACGAACACGAACAACGAACACGAACACGAACACGAACACGAACACGAACAACGAACACGAACAACGAACACGAACAACGAACACGAACAACGAACACGAACATCGAACACGAACACGAACACGAACACGAACAACGAACACGAACAACGAACACGAACAACGAACACGAACAACGAACACGAACACGAACATCGAACACGAACACGAACAACGAACACGAACAACGAACACGAACAACGAACACGAACACGAACACGAACACGATCACGAACACGAACACGAACACGAACACGAACACGAACACGAACACGAACACGAACACGAACACGAACACGAACACGAACACGAACACGAACACGAACACGAACACGAACACGAACAACGAACACGAACAACGAACACGAACACGAACAACGAACACGAACAACGAACACGAACATCGAACAACGAACACGAACAACGAACACGAACAACGAACACGAACAACGAACACGAACAACGAACACGAACAACGAACACGAACAACGAACACGAACATCGAACACGAACACGAACACGAACACGAACAACGAACACGAACAACGAACACGAACAACGAACACGAACAACGAACTCGAACACGAACATCGAACACGAACACGAACACGAACACGGACACGGACAACGAACACAAACAACGAACACGAACAACGAACACGAACAACGAACACGAACAACGAACACGAACAACGAACACGAACAACGAACACGAACACGAACACGAACACGAACACGAACACGAACACGAACACGAACACGAACACGAACACGAACACGAACACGAACACGAACACGAACACGAACACGAACACGAACACGAACAACGAACACGAACAACGAACACGAACATCGAACAACGAACACGAACAACGAACACGAACAACGAACACGAACAACGAACACGAACAACGAACACGAACATCGAACACGAACACGAACACGAACACGAACAACGAACACGAACAACGAACACGAACAACGAACACGAACAACGAACACGAACACGAACATCGAACACGAACATCGAACACGAACACGAACACGAACACGAACAACGAACACGAACAACGAACACGAACAACGAACACGAACAACGAACACGAACACGAACACGAACACGAACACGAACACGAACACGAACACGAACAACGAACACGAACAACGAACACGAACAACGAACACGAACAACGAACACGAACACGAACACGAACACGAACACGAACAACGAACACGAACAACGAACACGAACAACGAACACGAACAACGAACACGAACATCGAACACGAACACGAACACGAACACGAACAACGAACACGAACAACGAACACGAACAACGAACACGAACAACGAACACGAACAACGAACTCGAACACGAACATCGAACACGAACACGAACACGAACACGAACACGGACAACGAACACAAACAACGAACAACGAACACGAACAACGAACACGAACAACGAACACGAACAACGAACACGAACACGAACACGAACACGAACACGAACACGAACACGAACACGAACACGAACACGAACACGAACACGAACAACGAACACGAACAACGAACACGAACATCGAACAACGAACACGAACAACGAACACGAACAACGAACACGAACAACGAACACGAACAACGAACACGAACATCGAACACGAACACGAACACGAACACGAACAACGAACACGAACAACGAACACGAACAACGAACACGAACAACGAACACGAACACGAACATCGAACACGAACACGAACACGAACACGAACACGAACACGAACAACGAACACGAACAACGAACACGAACAACGAACACGAACAACGAACACGAACAACGAACACGAACAACGAACACGAACAACGAACACGAACAACGAACACGAACAACGAACACGAACAACGAACACGAACAACGAACACGAACACGAACACGAACACAAACACGAACACGAACAACGAACACGAACAACGAACACGAACAACGAACACGAACATCGAACACGAACACGAACACGAACACGAACAACGAACACGAACAACGAACACGAACAACGAACACGAACAACGAACACGAACACGAACATCGAACACGAACACGAACACGAACACGAACAACGAACACGAACAACGAACACGAACAACGAACACGAACAACGAACACGAACACGAACACGAACACGAACACGAACACGAACACGAACAACGAACACGAACAACGAACACGAACAACGAACACGAACAACGAACACGAACACGAACACGAACACGAACACGAACAACGAACACGAACAACGAACACGAACAACGAACACGAACAACGAACACGAACATCGAACACGAACACGAACACGAACACGAACAACGAACACGAACAACGAACACGAACAACGAACACGAACAACGAACACGAACACGAACATCGAACAACGAACACGAACAACGAACACGAACACGAACACGAACACGATCACGAACACGAACACGAACACGAACACGAACACGAACACGAACACGAACACGAACACGAACACGAACACGAACACGAACACGAACACGAACACGAACACGAACACGAACACGAACACGAACACGAACACGAACACGACGTGTTCGTGTTCGTTGTTCGTGTTTGATGTATAATTCCACATAGCAGCTCTATATAATTCCACACAGAGAGAACACGTGCAGTAACCACCAATATTTAAAGACAACTGACGGATTTTTGGAGTTTTTTGACTGACAGGCTACCGTCACCTACCACCCGATTTGTTTTTGATTGTGTATGACCATGAATTGACTTCTATTTCTTTTGAACAAGGTGTAAAATGCAAGTTCGTTGTTTAGGGCTCTTACGATTCAATGATTCGAGTGTCTTCGGAAATACGACAATTAGCGAAGAATTGCATGTGCATTATTAATTTTGGATTACTGTAATATATTTTTTATAATAAGGACACCAGACGACTGAATTGTATTCAAGGTTAGACCTTACGAGAGAATTATAAAGTATTTTCATAGCGAGAGTAGATTTAAAATCCTGTGTATTACGAAAAATAAAACCTAGCATTTTAAAACTTTTGCGAACCACCAGGTCTATATGTGTATCAAACCTGCATTCCTCATCCAATGTAATACCTAAGTCTTTTAGATTGTACTTTTGATTAATAGCAATTTCATCAATTTTATAAGTAGTTTTGAATTTAACATGTTTTCTGGAAAGTTTTATAAAACTACATTTACTTCCATTCAGTTGCATTAGGTTATTCTTACACCAGAGAGATACTCGATTTATATCATCCTGCAGTTTTTGTTGGTCTTGAGAGCAATTTACCGATCTGAAAAGTTTTAAGTCGTCCGCATAAACTTCATATTCAGATTCCAAGATAACATTTGTAATGTCGTTAATAAATAATGTAAACAATAATGGGCCTCGATGGGAGCCTTGGGGAACTCCAGATAACTTATAATATTCTTTAGACTGATATCCGCTAAGCCTAACTGTTTGTGGTCTAAGGTATAATTAACACTGCAACCAGAGTAAAACCTGTTCTGAAAGACAAAAAGTGTCCCTAAGTTTTTTAATTAGCAGATGGTGATTCACTGTATCAAAGGCCTTACTGAAATCAGTGTAGATTGCGTCGACCTCATTACCGTTACTTATTTTTGTTATCACTGAGTTAGTGAAACTTAGCAAGTTATTAAGTGTCGAACGTTTTTTTGTGAAACCATGCTGGTTCACAGAAATAAGACTCTTGGTGTGCCACGATATGTAACAACGAAAGACTCAAAAATTTTCGCGGGTATCGATAACAACGTAATAGGCCGATAATTTTTTACTTCGCACTTATCCCCTGTTTAAAAATTGGCACTATCATACCTTTTTTCCAAAAAGTTGGAAATATTCCGCTGTTTAGAGATTTATTATAAATTATACAGGGTTACAGGTAAAGTCGATGTAGATCCGTTAAGGGCATGTAGTACACATCATTTCTGAATGATTTCACTATGTAACCTCCCATCCTAAACTTAACCGTTTTCGAGATATTCGAGTTTACCGGAAGGAAGTTAGCGCGGAAAGTTTACTTTTTTTAATTATTAATATCTCAAAAAATTGCTCCTTAAATGCTCCATCAGAATCTGTAATTGCTCCACTTCTATTATTATTAGTTTATTTATAATAAATTTTTTTAAAAATCCAAATACTGAAAACTTGATTTCCCTATAGAATGAAAAATATTCACTTTTCATAAAAAAATTTTTTGCAAAAAAATTGCTCCCGATTTGCTCTATCAATTACAAAAAAAAATATTTAATTTTGATAATTTTTACAATAATTAATTGAAAAACTATGTTTGCATAGTAAACTACTGCGCTGTGACGTCATCAATTATTGTCGTTGCGACGCATATGGCCCATATTTACATGTATCAGCACTGCAGCGATATCTAATAAGACCTTAATGTTTATGTTTTCTTATTTATATTGTTTACTAGATTTCCGCCCGCGGCTTCGCCCGCGCAGTCAAAGAAAAACCCGCATAGTTCGTGTTCGTGTTCGTGTTCGTGTTCGTGTTCGTGTTCGTGTTCGTGTTCGTGTTCGTGTTCGATGTTCGTATTCGTGTTCGTGTTCGTGTTTGATGTTCGTGTTTGATGTTCGTGTTTGATGTTCGTGTTCGATGTTCGTGTTCGATGTTCGTGTTCGTGTTCGTGTTCGTGTTCGTGTTCGTGTTCGTGTTCGTGTTCGTGTTCGTGTTCGTGTTCGTGTTCGTGTTCGTGTTCGTGTTCGTGTTCGATGTTCGTGTTCGATGTTCGTGTTCGATGTTCGTGTTCGTGTTCGTGTTCGTGTTCGTGTTCGTGTTCGTGTTCGTGTTTGATGTTCGTGATTGATGTTCGTGTTCGATGTTCGTGTTCGATGTTAGTGTTCGATGTTCGTATTCGTGTTCGTGTTCGTGTTCGTGTTCGTGTTCGATGTTCGTGTTCGTGTTCGTGTTTGATGTTCGTGATTGATGTTCGTGTTCGTGTTCGATGTTCGTGTTCGATGTTCGTATTCGTGTTCGTGTTCGTGTTCGTGTTCGTGTTCGTGTTCGTGTTCGATGTTCGTGTTCGTGTTCGTGTTCGTGTTCGTGTTCGTGTTCGTGTTCGTGTTCGTGATCGTGTTCGTGTTCGTGTTCGTGTTCGTGTTCGTGTTCGTGTTCGTGTTCGTGTTCGTGTTCGTGTTCGTGTTCGATGTTCGTGTTCGTGTTCGTGTTCGTGTTCGTGTTCGTGTTCGTGTTCGTGTTCGTGTTCGTGTTCGTGTTCGTGTTCGTGTTCGTGTTCGTGATCGTGTTCGTGTTCGTGTTCGTGTTCGTGTTCGTGTTCGTGTTCGTGTTCGTGTTCGTGTTCGTGTTCGTGTTCGTGTTCGTGTTCGTGTTCGTGATCGTGTTCGTGTTCGTGTTCGTGTTCGTGTTCGTGTTCGTGTTCGTGTTCGTGTTCGTGTTCGTGTTCGATGTTCGTGTTTGTGTTCGTGTTCGTGTTCGTGTTCGTGTTCGTGTTCGTGTTCGTGTTCGTGTTCGTGTTCGTGTTCGTGTTCGTGTTCGTGTTCGATGTTCGTGTTCGATGTTCGTGTTCGATGTTCGTGTTCGTGTTCGTGTTCGTGTTCGTGTTCGATGTTCGTGTTCGTATTCGATGTTCGTGTTCGTGTTCGTGTTCGTGTTCGTGTTCGTGTTTGATGTTCGTGTTCGATGTTCGTATTCGTGTTCGTGTTCGTGTTCGTGTTCGTGTTCGTGTTCGTGTTCGATGTTCGTGTTCGTGTTCTTGTTCGTGTTCGTGTTCGTGTTCGTGTTCGTGTTCGTGTTCGTGTTCGTGTTCGTGTTCGTGTTCGTGTTCGATGTTCGTGTTCGTGTTCGTGTTCGTGTTCGTGTTCGTGTTCGTGTTCGTGTTCGTGTTCGTGTTCGTGTTCGTGTTCGTGTTCGTGTTCGTGTTCGTGTTCGTGTTCGTGTTCGTGTTCGTGTTCGTGTTCGTGTTCGTGTTCGTGTTCGTGTTCGTGTTCGTGTTCGTGTTCGTGATCGTGTTCGATGTTCGTGTTCGATGTTCATGTTCCATGTTCGTGTTCGTGTTTGTGTTCGTGTTCGTGTTCGTGTTCGTGTTCGTGTTCGTGTTCGTGTTCGTGTTCGTGTTCGATGTTCGTGTTCGTGTTCGTGTTCGATGTTCGTGTTCGTGTTCGTGTTCGTGTTTGATGTTCGTGTTCGTGTTCGTGTTCGTGTAAGGATATTTACTAATAGGAATAATCGTTTTTATTATCAACGAGTATTTAATTACTAGCTGCTCCGCGCGGTTTCACCCCCGTGGCTCCACTCCTGTTGGTCGTAACGTGATGATATATAATGTGATGGCCTATAGCCTTCTTCGATAAATGATCTATCTAACACCGAAAGAATTTTTCAAATCGGACCAGTAGTTCCCGATATTAGCGCGTTCAAACAAACAAACAAACTCTTCAGCTTTATAAAATTAGTATAGGTACGTTTAGAAATTAAAATACAAATGTATTTTACTAAAATAAGAATAATTATATCCACATCACAATGCCGCGTCTTTCCAAACTATACAAGGCCAGTACGCAACGGTGTGAAACTAATCACGTATAGTTTGGAAATATCTTTTTTACAAAGTTATTCCAATATATACAACAGCAGTACGCAAATACTCGCGTATACTTTGTAGTGAAATAAGTAAGAATAACGCTCCAAAATATACAGCGCCAGTAGTCAGTACGCATGCGGACTAATCGTGTATGTTTCGGAGTAAGCGCGGCGTCTTTTCATTGCTCGCGCTTATATTATTGTATTGCTGTTTTGAAATCTATTATTAAAATGCATGTGTATTGTGTTTGTAATGTTGCGTACTGATCGTATATTTTTTGTATCGAGGATGCTTGTGTCTTCGTTCCCGAATATACTGCACGACTGCAATTGAATTAGATTCTTACATTTTAGCACTATCGCTGGACTTATTAGTCCATAAGAAAACGGTTGCGAGGCGACGGAGCCCCGCTTCGCGGGGCTCCTATTTTTGTGTAGTTAAAAAAAACACGAACCTAACCTAACCCATAGGTAACCTTTATATCTGTTAACTACCTATTTATTTTTCTAAGCTCACCTAATAATATTTTTATTCCAAATTTTACTGAATCAATCCAGAAGAATAAAAGTTGATAGATATAGCTGTACAAGTATTTGATGCCTACGCCTATTTATTATTTTGCTCAAGCGTAAGCGTACTGATCGTGTATAGTTTGAAACGAAGAAGCAAGCATCCTTGTTACAAAGTATACACGATCAGTACGCAAAATTCGGGTATATTTTGTAATAACAAACTTAAAAACAGCATTACAAAGTATACACGAGCAGTTTCCTATGGTTGCGTTCTGGCTATGTATAGTTTGGAAATACGCCACAATGCCTAGTCTCTTAACCTAATTATAATCGATAGTATGAATATTGTAAAACTCAAATAATAAAAAGAATTTGCTCCAATATTAAACTTCCTTAACTACGTTTCGTAATGAAATTGTTAAGTTATTGTTTTTCAGTTATCTATATTATTTCAAAACAAATTTTAACCTGCGGCTCTACTTGTGTAAGATAAAAGTAGTAGTAAAAGTATTACCTATAATATTATATTTAGACTATATTTCTGGGGTCGAGGAAACGCATCACAATGGTAAAGCCACATTATAATATTATGTTCTGTGGGTAAAGCAAATAATGCGTATTCAAATCCTGCTTAACAATCACTTTTTTCCTTCAAAATTTTTAATACATTATATTCCAAATAACTTCCGTAGTGAGTAAAATCATCCATCCATTCATAAATTAAATAGTAGTAGAAAAACACAAGCATCTGTAAAGGAGCTGAGGGAGTTGAGGTGTTTTGGACTTTTATTATTTGTTGATAAAATAAATCAATACACTCGGAAAACTTAAAAATGTTCATTTATAGCCTCTTTACTGAGATTTTGTATAATAATAAGTATGTTTTGTAAACGTGCGTATCGTATTGTCGAATTTACAAAGGCGTTACAAAATGAAATATTTACATTATTAATTATTATATTTTATAACACAGCCATTTAGTCTGCATTTTAAGAGAGCTACACATTACACAATTTTGTAGTTAAAAATTTGCTTGACTTTCTATATGATTGACGATAAATCTAATTTTTAATAAAAAAATATAACAATACAAGTAGGATAGGATGATCGAACGATCGACCATCTAGTGATTTCGAATATAAAGGATAATCGAAATAAGGTATTTTAAATCATTTATAACACACGGAACGTTAAAAATTTAACAGCATTATTAATGAAGTCATCTATCTATTATTTCAATGGGACCTTAAATCTATAACCAATATACAAAATACGATAAAATATCAGTCAACAGTCAGCAATCGGAATGTGCCCGGCATCCCCGCATATTCTTCGTTGAATTTGTTTTCCGTTCGAAGCGACTCGTCCGTACCAGCGCTGTTTATGTGTTTTATATATTCCTTGTGTTCTTCTGTCGATAATATTTCTACCCATTCCTCTGTAAAAAGAATCATAATTTATTAAAGGTGTAAATGGAATATTTTGTAACTTTCTCTTCGAATATTAATATATTACATAATTAATATAAGATTGAGGCTCTATGTTTGTTATTACATGGTTTATTTTGTAAATGACTTTTGTTAAATTGACTTATTTTGTGATAATTCATTATTATACAATACTAGCTTTCCGCCTGTGGCTTCGTCCGCTTCCTCTAAAACCTAATAAATTATATACCTTCCTCTTGAATCACTCTATCTATTAAAAGAAACTGCATCATAATCTGTTACGTAGTTTTGAAGATTTAAGCAAACAAAGGGACATGGGGACAGAGAAAGCAACTTTGTTTTATACTAGGTACCTATGTAATGAGGAGCCCTATAATAAAATGATATCCATTTTTACATAAACTAAGAGCTTCCTAATTTAATAATTGTTCGAGAGACACTCTTAATCAAACGCTTAATTGATATTGCGTAGATATATTACATCATAACATCAATCGAGCAGAATATTAGCTCTACAATTAAATGAGTCCTTTAATTAATGTCCCAATAATTTGTAATAAACTGTTAATATTCATGTTCTACTAGCGCCCCGGCTTCGCTCGTAGTAGGTACCTGTAATTATAGCCTACGACACTCAGGGTACACTTATGCACGATGGAAATTTTCAATAGGCCCTGGAGTGAAAGTACTTGAAATACTGGAGATAGCAAATTTTGCTGAAAGAAAACATTCCTTTATTTTTAAAAATAAATAGAACTGCATTTAGAGAGTTCAGTAAAGTTTGCTATCTATGGTATGGACCATAGGCCCAAAGAAAGTTTCCACCCCATATATTGTATATCCAAAGGATAAAGAATTTTTGTATTCGTCCATTAATCCCGACGGTAAGCGCCTTTGAATAATTACCTATTTATATTGAAAGTACAAACCAAAAAGTTCCTTCATAGACCGCTCATGGCCGCCAAAGTCCACAGGTAGAACATCTTTGCCAATAATATCATGTAACTCATCGCAAGTCTTATGTACATGCATTCTACCGGCTATCTTTGGTTTCAATACTTGCTTGAATATTGTTAAGAGAGCGTCTATTGCTCTGGATTGTGATATAAAATGGATACCCTTTATTTTCATTCCGTACCCGTCCTGAAAAAGAGGGTTTTCATTTTGTATGTAGGAAGATTTTTTTTTAATTTGGTTTATACGTTATTGCAGACCAATATTTAATTTCAAAGACAGACAAATGAATGTTTTTTTTTGGTTTTTAGAAGCCTGGTCAAAAATAAACAATAATAAAATTATATTTTGAGAATATTTTAAATGCTTTAATGTTTATTTCACGACTGCTGGAGAGTTATTTAGTGTTTGTATAATTAAAAAAAAATGTGTGCATGTACTATAAGTGTACACACGTAAGAAGTGAAACTTCTTTATGACCTTATTTTTCAAAAAAATAATTTACTATATTATGCATCTTTACAGAAATACGTCGAATCACGCGTGGTAGGGATAAGATAAAAGATGGCGCGTAACGAAAAAATGTTACACTAAATTTTTTTCCGACCTCGATAAAGAAGTTTCACTTCAATAAATTCTAAATTGAATGAAATAATTGATTTCTTACCATGAACAGGGCCATCACTTGCCGTATCTCCAATAGATTTATTTTCGATATGTAATCTAACAGATTACACTCTGATAGGTCAGCAACCATTCGAAAACTACCGACGTAATCGTGATTTTTCGCATATTCGGCCATCTGAAAATTAATATAAGTACAAAATTTTTAGTTTTGCTATTTGTAAATTAAAAAAAAATACATACTTGTATCAAGTATGTATTTTTTTTTATACAACTACAACAAGTTAAATGAAAAAAAAAAACATTAAAATATAGTACTTAGAAGGTCTCGTAAACAAAGTTTGAACACCCAAATATTGCTACTTAAGTAATAATATAGAAAATATAGAGTCGACTGCTTATTTTTCCAGAAAAAAATAATCTTTCGTTTTGAAAAGACAATTGAATCCATAGAAATATAAAATAATATAGTTCAAACAACTTACTTGTATACAGAACTTAAAATATTTTGTGTAGGTAGCTGAATCACCAAATACATCAATGATTTTGGTAGCGAATACCCTGTAGTGTTCTTTTGTTAATTTCGGCAACATTGTTAAGTATCTGAAAATTAATAATATTTCCATCTTATTAATCTTATAAAAAATTTTCCGTATTATTAATGTATTGAATACATTAATTATACGGAAAACCAAGACAATAATCTTTTTGTCAAATTATATCCGATATTTAATTAGCTACATAAATTTGGAGTGGTCTCCAAAAGGCAAACATTCAATGTAGGTAGTTACCTACATTGAATGTTTGCCTTTTGGAGAGTTATCGAAAAAAATAAAATTCCTTGGATGAAGATGGAAAAAGAAGAGCATCCAAGCAATAGCCTATTCAGTGGCTAGTATAAGACTCGTATTTATGCTATACCCTTCTCCTTTCGATTATTAATGAATAATGTAAAAATAAAGGATTGATTTTGAGTGTGAACATAGCATGAAAACGCTAAAGTTCTTTCATCAGTTCTAATTTAAATAATTTCTGAATAAAAAATCTCTGTTCACCCATGTTTAGTTAAAACAATATTTACATAGAATTCTCCAAATACGGTGCCAAGTCCTTTTTAACATCGTACGTGTCGAAGAACTGTGGCATCAACGTCCTCATGGTGCAGACTTTGTCGAATTGTTTCTTGGCGCGTTCCACTGATCCCTTTGTTCCTACTATCGATGTTTCTAGATAGAAATCCGCTGAAAAATCCATACTAATATTATAAATGCGAAAGTAACTCTGTCTGTCTGTCTGTTACTCAATCACGCCTGAACTTCTGAACCAATTTTCATGAAATTTGGTATGGAGATAATTTGATGCCCGAGAAAGGACATAGGCTACTTTTTAACCCGGGAAAATGACGCAATGCGGGAACTATGCGGGTTTTTCTTTGACTGCGCGGGCGAAGCCGCAGGCGGAAACCTAGTAATAAATATTACTTAATATACATCATATTACTTATCTATATAAAATAATATATATTATATAAATAATGTTCTGTTAGTTTAAGGAAGGTTAATCGAATGTCAATAAGTTTTAGTGGTGAAAAAGAAAATATTTAAGAGCAATCTGTCTATCTGAGTTGCATTAAGTTTATAAATGGAATCTATTCTTTATATTTTCATGACTATGTTTTTAATATAAGGTTTTTTTTCAGTACTTACCGATATATCGAGGAGTCAGGAGGTAATATTTGATTTTTTTACATGTAGATTATTTATGAATTATAACATCTTCGCTTAAACGAAAATTCGCTAAGAGAGTTAAGTTCTATAATTTAATGTCATGAGCTTAGTTCGTAATAATGCTAAAGAAGATTAATATGTTTAAACTATGTTGGCATAAATCAAATCTAGAACGTCCTGATAAAATCGGTATTACCATAAACCAAAATATAATGTACCCACTGCGGCACAAAATGTGTATATTTGAAAAGCCTTTGTAATAATATATTTTAAAGTCTAAAGACTAACATATTTTTTGGATAAGTTGGCGAGAAAAATCAGGTTATGTTGTATAATGTATGGTCAATTAATTTTATTAGCACTCATTGTTATTAAATAAATACCTTTTTTAATCATGTTTGATGTGTTTGATAGAGCAAAATAATAATCCGTAAACAAATAACGTTACATAGGTACATAACGTAGCATGTGAATAATATAAAATATAATATATAATATAATTATTACCTATTTATATTTATGGTATTTTTTGTATCGACACAATTTCATATTATGTAAAGAACCAAGAAATAACCCATTATACGAACATTTTCAATATATTGTATAAAATTGTAATTTTGGTCATATGACAAATCTATCAATAATTTACAAAATCGAGTTAAAGTTTAAAATTATAACAATAGACAAAAGTAAAATATATATTATATTTAAAAAAAATATTATGTTGCGTAACTAATTTTGCTGATCTAAGCCTATGCCTAGTACTTGAACATCTATGAGCCACTACAACTATGACAGATACATACATATACATTATACATACTTATCTCATAGAAAGTAGATACCTAGTACATGAATATATCTATGGCAAAGAAATATTTTGTTTACAAAATAATAATGATATTGCAGATTTCATCACAAGGAGAAGTATTCAAAACAATAAAACGATAAGTAATTCTGTGTAGCTAGCTTATCCTTGACCATTTTTGTTCTCATACGCCGATTACCGGTTTATTATTAATAATCAAAACAACACGCGATTAAAAATATTTGAATTCATGCTTTTTGTCTCTAGTTCAGAGAATTCCCGATGTGGTTTGGAAATTATTGAATACCACTTTAGAGGATCGTTTCTTAGTGGGTAACGTTAAGGTATTGAATGACAATACATTCACATTATGACCCCGTCTTTCGAAAATACCCCAATGCACCCGCGATTGTTTATTATATCCTTCTAATATATTATTATAAACGCGAAAGTTTGTAAGTATGGATGTTTGTTATTCATGAAAATACTTCTGAACCGATTATCATGAATACGTCATGTAGAATTGTAGATAGCTAAAGACTCATAATAAGACAAAGGCTACTTTTTATGCGGACTTTTTTTTGAAAACGCGGGTGAAGCCAATACGGAAATCTAGTTTTAATATAATTTATTTATTTCAAATTATTATGTTTTTTTCAAATATTTCAATCAATTAATTCTATTATTAAACCATCTATGCAGTTTTCTGATCCTCGACAATTTTTCACATGATTAATCATTTAAATATGGTAATCGATAATAATAAAGAAGTAATATTAATTGGATTAAAATATAATTCCTGACATGTTTATGATTAAATGGAGCGATTAGTTTTGTATTTGATAAGGATTTTTTCGGCTGTTTTATGTAAGTAATGATAAGAAATACCTATATCCCTTTTTTGGTTACCGGCAAAGATACAAATTAATTATTTTTAGAACTCTATAATTAAAAATTTCCATGAGTCTTCAAACGGTTTTAACATAACATTATGATACACTAGCATACCGCCTGCGACTTCGTCCGCTTTGTCTTAAACCTAATAAATTATATACTAAAACCTTCCTCTTGAATCACTCTATCTATTAAAAAACCGCATCAAAATCCGTTTCGTAGTTTTGTAGATTTAAGAATACAAAGGGATATAGGTACAGAGAAAGCGACTTTGTTTTATACTAGTACCTGACTAGTATAGAAGACTATGTAGTGATTCTTGCTAAAGTGTGGGTTATTCTGTAAATGTCTATCGATTAGTAAATAAGATTGATATCGACTTAGATTACAAAATAAAAGACAGATGGAGCGTTGCCGAACTAAACCGAATAATTTATCGTCATTTTCAATAAAGCTATGTGTGCTGTCATTTCGCCGCTGCACTGTACGTATACGGTGCTTCTGTGTGCGTGTAATGTTGTCAGATATTGAAAAATTTCCCAAATTTTTCCCCGACTACGCAAAAAAGAGGGTTATGTTTTTCGAGTTTACGGATATTGGATGTATGTATAATATTTCTTTGACACGCCCTGCAGTATAAACCGTTGGACCGATTTTGAGTTGTGAGGTTTCATTGCAATGATCTGAATTATTATGTTAGTGGCGGTAGTGACGTAGGCTATATACATAAATGAGAAGTCAAGTTTTAATTTTTATTTATTTAAATTCTTTTATTACATAAAGTACCTGCCTACTAAAGTTATATATGTACAAAAAAATTGTATTCAATTTTTTATTAAATAAATTACATAAAAAAAGTTTCAATATAAACTATAATAATTATATTATTTTTTATTTTTCATAATATATGAATACGAATAGCGGTAGTTTTTAGTCGAGAATACGGGACACTTTATTTTCATCATATCCATCATGGAGTTCACATAAATTAAATCGCTAGCGAAAACGACTATGACTTTTGACGTTTATAAGCTTTATAAAGTAACAAAATAATGTATTATGCTTATTAAAATAATCTAATAATTATCATGAACCTTTAGTGCACTATACAAATAATCACATTCACGATCGAAAAATCCAACAGCATTACGCTGAAGATCCTTGAACCATTTTACCGTTTTACCAATAAAAATGGCAAATTCATTTTCAAAATACTGGCAACATACGTTGAAGTTTTGTATTCCTTCATATCTGTAAAATTATTATTCGTATTAAAGAAATAAATCAGCCAAATAATCTACAGAAAACCTGTGAAACGATGTTTTATCTTTTTTTTTGTTTTCGGGAACAAATTTTACAGCGTTTTATTATCACAAGACGGCATTTTTTTACTAAAATTGCAAACCCTTTTTGACGTATTGCATGACACTATATGCGCTATAGCACTGGTGCAGCGACGTATTTGTTTTTGATTTCGTATTTTCTTTGACAAGGGCGACGGGCGGTTGTCATGCTCCATCTGTACTTTATTTTGTAATCTAAGGATATCGATTAGTCATTTAAAAATAGGATTTGAATTCTTAAGATAAGATCGGTATTTGTACTAATAGTCATACAAATGACATTTATATAAATCACACAATTTCACATGAATTCGTATAATAATAATAATTTATATGTTATTACCGGATACTAAAATAAGAAATTGTAAGAATGTCTTCTTTTTAAAATAATTTTTTCTGAGAATCGACTCTAGTTAACATTTATTTAGAACTCTATACATATTATGGAACATTATTTAAATAATTCACATAAAACCTGAGATGTAGCAATTATTACTTAGTTTATATTAATAAAACATTGACTTACGAAAATCTTTCTTTATCAAATGCGGTTGTTTCAGCAGCCATTCCTTCAATAGATTTACCGCTCTTTTCATTTCACCTGGCTTCTCCATATTTATTTCTTTACGAACCTGTTATTAATGTACATTTTATCTATATCAAAAATACATACGGGCTTACCGTATTTAGTAAACGAAATAATTATTTAACACTAGTATACAGCTTAAAAAAATCTTCGCAAGGGGATAAGAAAAAAATTTAAGTTTCCTCTAATGAGTCCCAAAGTAGCGCATAATGTTTATATATTATTATAAAAAATAATATATAAACATTATGCGCTACTTTGAAATCGTTTTATTTACACCACTTATAACTATAGAGAAATGCTGAACTAATTTTAATGATATTTTTCCGCGTTTGCTGGACTTGTAAAGGATGAGATTATTATTTTCTTGGCTTTTTATTTCTATATAAAATCCAATAATAATCGATCATTGTATTAAACATTAAAATCACATTTATTCATTATAATAGAAGCACATGCAACATTTATATCGAATATACTCGTTATTAAATATTATTATGATCATTGAATTGACATCGATTACAATCGAAATTTTTATAAACGAGGATATAAAAAAAATAAAATATTATCCTTACCTGATACAATGTGTCAGGATATAGTTCCAAAAACCTGTCCTTCGGGATAAAATCCATAATTGTAACTCTTTGATCACTTCACAAACACCGTCCTTTATTATATTATAGTAGGTATATAATTTATTACTCAGATACTGTCCAACTTGCACTGCCAATAAATCGGAACCTATAATGAACATGTGATTATATGCATTGTGTATTTATATCAGAAGATCGATTATAACAGCTATCCAGTAGATGTGTCGCCGTCATCTGATTGAATCTGCTATTTGAGTGAATGTCTAGGGCGTTCATTGAATGACGACAGAATTTACTTTTTCTAAACGTCTATAAAAAGAAAGTTGCGAAGCGGGGCTCCTATTTCTGTGTAGTAAAAAACACGAACATAACCTAACCCACCCCCTTATCCAAACCAACGACTATGCTAAATGACGTACAGTCAAGACGTTGAACATTCAACAACTTGACGAGTTGTCCTTTAGTCATTCGATTAAATGAAGGCGCTAGTCAATCAATCAAATAGCAAATTCAACCAAATGACTGCGACAGATACATTTTGGTACTTGCACAATGTTTTACGCTTTGTTCAATGTAGGGACAAGGGTAAAAATAAATTTGTGTTCAAACTCGTTTCATTAAATGTCGTATTCTTTTGTCAATATAAAATGCAATCTCGGTTCATTTTGCAAAGCCTTTTTAGATCTTTATATTTTTATTTATAGATTTTTCGGAATTTTTGCAATTACTGTGGCCAAGGATTCATATTATTGTATTAAATTACTAAAAAAATGAGATTTTTTGTCGTTTTTGGAACGTCCTTTAAATTGGATCTGTCTGCAATGTTGTTAAATAAAGTAATGTACAATATTGTTATTACAAAATAGTACCTAAGTTTAAATATAATTAATATGCTTGTTTGCTGTCTTGAATTGACAAGACATGTAATTAATTGGAACATAAATGCAATAAAAACATAATAAGTATTCGAAGTGTAGGTATTATATTATTGTATAAGTTAGTTTCATCCCATAATTGTTATTAAGATGATGTACACAAAGAACTATTTTTCTTTCATATTATTCAACATATTTGATAAAACAAAAGATGAGGCTCAAATTTTCGTGGATTTACTTAATTCCGTATTTTTAAGGAAATTAGCAACAGCTCCATTAGGTATGTAGGTACTATTTATATTGAACACATTAAATCTAAAATTAACTGCATCGAAACATAATTATTAATTCATAATATTTAATATTAAAACTTACCTTAATCTGATTTTTCCCGTTTATTTATTAAAACATTTTACCGACGCGCTCACGACCTTGTCCAAGCAAACTATGCGATATATCTCATAGATAACATTATATTTATTATCTTTATGAGTCTCACACAATCAGGGCATATTTTTGTCCAACCGATAGTATCAATTAGATAAACAGTTTCCGTGTAGATACTATTAGATCCTAAAATTTTGTAAAATTCGTAAAATTTTACGTGAATGCGTCGGTCATTGAAACGCACCAAGAATTCGACTCTCATTATCATTTCGTGGCAAACAAAAAAAAGTACTTGCTCAGTATTTATGCTATTTAAAAACTGTGAAATATTTTCACTTTTCATTTAGATGTTACACGCATAACCTATACTTATAAGGCTGAAGAGTTTGTTTGTTTGTTTTTATCTATGTTATCTCAGGAGCTACTGGTCCGATTTGAAATTTTTTTTCGGTGTTAGATAGCCCATTTATCGAGGAAGGTTATAAGGCTTGACTTGGCTTTTCGGTTGACAAGTCGAAAATGCATACTTTACAGGGCAGCCTTTTGAAGTTTACTTTTTTATTGGTAAATCCATTTTTTTTGTATTTTTGTTTTTTTTCATTGCATTATATTTTATAAGAATCGACGTTTCAGATTATTACATAGAATTTAATTATTTTGATTTTTATCATAACAAAAACAGACATATCAAGTCGTTCACCGACGACTTGTCAATGTATTCACCGTCGCAAAAATCGGTTGTATCGCGCTTTCTTCGGAAATATCTCATTTCCTATGGGTTTTTTGCTATTCGTATTTATTATCAATATTGTAGAATAGAAAATTCTCTACAAATTTTGTTTGAAAAATTTTTTTATACGGTGAACCGTTTTTGAGATAGAGGGCGGAGAGCGCGCGGTCACAGTATCTTTCAGAACAACCGGTGCCTCCGGTCGAAAATGCAATTTTCTGCAACTGCAAGAGTGGTTGTGGTTCGCGATGCGGATGCAGGAAAGCGGGCTTGCAATGCTCTTTAGCTTGTGGCCAATGTAATGGGCAAGCTTGTCTCAATGCTCTACCATATCAGAGCGACATTAACGAAGATGGAACCTTTGACTCCGAAATCATGGAAGAACTTGAGGCAAATGTCGTTGAAGACGATAATGAAGACCAGTTTGAAATTTACCAGCAGCCAGAAGATGACGATGAAGAGGAAGAAGATAATTAAAATTATAAATTCTAGTTTTTGTAGCCTTTATTCCATTTTTTACTATCAATAAAAATAAATGATATTTCTTAATAAAAAGATTAATTCGTAATTTGTTTTTTTTTTCATCATGTAAGAAGTTATTAATATTAATTGGGTTAAAATTCAAATACAGGGTTACCGGGAAAGTCGTACAGAATATTGAAGGACGTTATTATTCAGGTCATTTCTGATCGAATTGGTCCCATTTTAATCCCATCCAAATTTTGACTCGTCTTGGCTTACTTAACTGTTATTTTGTCAATGTTTGGCCTATTTAATAGCAAGTGTTATACCTTTTTGAATAGCTAAAAAAACGTAAAAGTTTATAAAATTACTTGCAGGATAAGTGCCATACATTTTTTTTTATAAAAGGACTTCAAAATTAAAAACAATTAGTGGAAATCCTTTAATTTCAACTGTTGTCGAGCAGTTTTATGAAGCTGTTAGTAAAAGGTTCAGTTTTTGTTGGTCATTTTTATTAATTGGCATGTCTTCTAATTGAAAACATAAATAAACCGGGCCCTAGTAGCTCCAATCCAAAAAAAGTGATAGAAAAGCCAAAAGAAAAAGATTTTTATGATATATCTTTAAAATTCAATATCTCCATAACGGTTAGGTTTCGGATACCATATTATAGGACCAATTCGATCAGAAATGACCTCCTTCAATATTCTGTACGACTTTCCCGGTAACCCTGTATAAATTCCTATATTTTCATTAACAATTCTGCAATAAGGGACATGGGCAGGTAAGTGTTAAATAAATTAATACTGAATAAAAAGTGGATAAGTTAGGAAAAACATGATAAAATATAATATAATAGTTAAGAAAAATTGACAAATATTTATAATCATTGATAGTTCCGGTTGATCTGAAATGATGCTGTGACCGCGCGCTCTCCGCCCTCTAACTCGAAAATGGTTCATCGTATAAAAAAAATTTTCAAACAAAATTTGTAGAGAATTTTCTATTCTACAATATTGAAAATAAATACAAATAGCAAAAAACCCATAGGAAATGAGATATTTCCAAAAAAACGATTTTTGTGACCTTGAAATTTAATACACACTTACACCCTACCATATGTAGGTTTTGAGACAACTTTTATGCCTCCTCCACACTACTCGCGAAGTTCCTCGGCGAAGTACTCGGCCGAAGTTGACTGAAGTCCGCGGTGCTACACTACACACTCGTTCAACTTCGCGAGGAGCGCATACGATCATATTCAGAACGAACTTCAGGTAACTTCGTGCCCTTTGACTCGGACGCAAAAACCGACAACAAACGGAAGTCGGGCGAGGCGAGGTAAAGTTGGACGAAGTAAGCCGAAGTGCCTCTCTACACTATTCTATTCGTCTAACCTCGTTCAACTTCGCGAGTAGTGTGGAGGAGGCATCAGGGTGTTAATATACAAGTATATATAGACTTACAGCTGGGTATCTCGAATTCTGAGGTGAACTTCCTAAAATGACTGCACTAATAGGTTTACTTGTCAGATAATATATCGCTCTATTGATGCGGTAATAAGTTGACAACTCGATTTGTACTACTGAACACGCAAATATGGGTAGCGTGATTAATTAAATATCTCGAGATATTTTGTTAGTTTCATTAAATAAATGGCAGGCTTAACTTTACATATTCAGTTATTCAATTATTCATCAAATAAATTTTTGATATCTTCAGATGTCATATTATTACTCATTAGTAGAGAGTTGTTCAAAAATTCACAAGTTGGGTGTGTGCGTTAAAAGCGGACCTATCGACTTAGTCATTTATTCACCATATAAAGCAAGTGATCCAGATGCCAATTTTCAATTAAAAAATAATTCATACAAGTCGAGTTATCAACCTATTCACGCCATGTACGGATATATCATTACGCTACAACAGGAGCGGAGCCACGCGGGTGAAACCGTGAAGCGCAGCCAATACCTTAACAAATTCATTGTTACTGATTTATGTGGCTGCTAAAAATTTATTATTTTAAACAATTCTTATATATAATATAGTAAATAAAAATAACATATTTCAAAGGTAGGTAATAATAATTAATAATTATATTAGTAATTTTTATAGAAAATCATACAGGCAAAATTATATGCTCTAAGGACGGATCAGACATCTCAAATAGACGCCTATTTTGTGAAATAGTTCTTAGATTCACTTACCACTGTTCCGCTAATTTTGTTATTTGAGTTTTTTATATAATTTCATGGACAAGGACATATTCATATCAATACAAATTAAAAAATACATTATGAAGAAATAATGGCTTATTTCTTTGTATTGAGACTTCAAAAATTCACATTATTTATAGTACAAAGGATAAATACGCAACAAAGTTTACCTACTGGTACAAAGTAGGTCATTAATTAATTCATGCATTCATTAAAATCCTTTAGCAATGCTTGTTTGCAGTTTTTCAGTATGTTAATAAAAATAATTAATCTATAATATAAAAATGAATCGCAAAATGTGTTGGTAAGCGCATAACTCCAGAACAACTGAACCGATTTTATTACATTTCTTGAAGTACGAGGATGGTTCTTATGTAGAGAAAACGTAAATATGTTCCACGGGCGAAGCCGGGGCGGAACGCTAGTAAAAAATAAAAATTGTTTATTTCTTTTAAACAAGTTTGCATCTTGGGTTGGAGGTTGCCTTCATAGAAATGATATTATATATCAATGCATTCGAATCATTATTTCTTTAATAACATTCTTAAATATAAACCAGCGTACAAGCGATGGTTGTACCTATATTATCTTCTTCGAAGCACTATGTAACAGAGCATTATTATTTTATTAGTATACTACATCACATTATTAAAACTACTAGGTACTCCTTTCTATTGATTAAATTACCTACTAGCTTTCCGTCCTCGGCTTCGCCCGCGCAATCAAAGAAAAACCAGCATAGTTCCCGTTCCCGTGGGATTTCCGTGATAAAACCTATCCTATGTCCCGGGGTAAAAAGTAGCCTATGCCCTTTCTCGGGTATCAAAATATCTCTATACCAAATTTCATGCAAATTGGTTTAGTAGTTAACGCGAGGTATTTCAACGCGAGGTAAGATTTTAGGAGGTGAAGTGTGGGGGCCGTTCGCGTGACTCGCGCTCCTCGCGCTCCTCGCGTCGTTTGTTTTTCGTAACGTTAGCGCTATGCCACAGTGTAAAATATATCAAAAGTAAATTGTGATCAATTTTTATTATGTAAGCAATGTAAAAGTGTTTGTGTCAGATTGTAAATATAAAAGTAAATAAAGTAAGCATTTACAACTTTATAAACTGAGATAAGTAGGTACTAGGAATTTATTAATTAGCACAACATAATTATGGAAGTACTTGGTGTAACTAATAAATATTACTTGCTGCTACCAGTAGAAGCTTAGAGTATTATATTAGAATAGTATAGAGCGCGTGTATTGCACAAATTGCTTAGTGCGCATCGAAGGCAGATGAGCTATAGATACTATATAGATGTGTGTGTGACAAATAGGGATGGGTAGGTATCAATTGCGTGTTGAGCTATCGATAAGTTATGTAAATAAATATGTAACATAAGAAAATATATTGTTCAATATGTTATTAAAGGAGAAATGTATGAAGAAAGTCTAAATATATGTAATTTTAAATAATAATGTAAAGTCTTCTATTAATTATAAGTAGTTTAAAAAAATGTATAATTGAAATATCTGAAAAAACGTGTGGACTTCTTAAATATTAAAATTAAGAAAATAAAAGATCGGGTTTAGTACTATTTTTTAATAATAAATCAAATAATAATAGTATTTAATGTTAAATAAAAATAAGAATTAATTAATAATTTAAAATGAAATAATAAACAATATAAATAATTAAATATATATCAATTCTATACCTACCAAAACCTTCAAAAATCAATTTAGTAACATTACATACTTTACATTTACACTATAATACATTCGCATTCATAATATTAGAAAGTGTATGATACAAAACACAACACAAAATTATTTTTAATATATTTTTAAAAGAGTTTTAATATTAAAGTCAAATATTAATATGTTAAAATATAGTTTTTCTTGTAAACTATCGAGTACAGCGTTGGTCAAGTCACATCACTACGATCACGTGGCGGCAGTAAGGTGTGCGAAGGGTGCGCGAGCGAGCCTGCGCGTGTCCGCCTCCCACTTCCCCTTGTATTTATTATCTATTATCTATTTATTTAATCAGGCATAGTATGGTGCTGAAACGAGACAAACTTTTGAATGAACTATAATAACAATGATTATGAACTAACTATTATCATCTATTATAATTTATACAGTAAAAGTTCCTTATTCGCGCTTCCTTTATTCGAGTTTTCACTATTCGGGAATTAAAAAAATGCGACCCAATTTCTATATTCGCGACTAAAAATTTTTTTATTCGCGGATTTAATAAGTACATACATAATAATAAAATTATTCCAATAGGTATCTAACCCAATATCCTTGTCAAATGGACTAATAAGAAAGTAAAATAGATCTTATTACAAGTTTGCCTAAAGTACATAATATTATGTTGTTAAATGATATCGCCGAGGCCTTTGACCCAAGCCGCCTTTGTCGCAACTCGCAAGCCGCCTTTGCCGCGATTGATGTTTTTGAGAATGTAAATAAACAGAATGGAAGCAACCTTATAACTCAATAAATAAAGTATATTTTTAAATGTAGTTCCGTTTATAGTAAAAGCCGCTTTGCGTGTTTTATTGTTTCGTCTTTCACATTCGTTACAAAAATTGTGATCGAGTAACGTCTACTGCACTCTTCCTAGTTTATAATGTCAACTAAAAAAAATGAGACACGAAAAAAATCTCAATCGTCACCTAGGCTATAATCCTATATAATAATTACCATTCCGTATTCACGGTTTCTGTATTCGAGGCATATATTTTATGGAACATATACCCCGCCAATAAGGAACTTTTACTGTAGTGATTAATAATTATTATTAGTCAATAATCATTATTATTTGACTATTATCAATTATTTTTTAACTAATAATCATTATTGTTTTTTTCCTTAAAATAAACAACTGTAATTAATAATTATACCCCAAAATTATGCAAATAATACACCAATTACGTAATAATAATCCATACTAATATTATAAATGCGAACGTAACTCTGTCTGTCTGTCTGTTACTCAATCACGCCTAAACTACTGAACCAATTTGCATGAAATTTGGTATAGAGATATTTTGATACCCGAGAAAGGGCATAGGCTACCTTTTATTGCGAAATATGTACCTACCACGGGCGAAGCCGGGGCGGACCACTAGTATTATATATATAAAACAAATTATTATAAACTAAACTCTTATTTCACAGTAACGCAGCTTTTATCGTTTTGAAATAAAAGCATACGAGGTGAAACTTTATGACCAACTGATATTTTTATTCTGTGTCATCAAGTAACTACGTTTTTATCATATTACTCAATTTACATTCCGTTTCTTATGGTTCTCTTTTCCTGTTCTTTTTTTTGATACTGACACTGCTTTCTTCCGAATTTTGTTTGTTTTGTTACCCATTTTCAATAATTTATCGTTACTCAAAACGTAAAATCGAGCGGAGATAATTTGACACAGGTCCTACGTTAGCAAGCGCCTGATCAGGACTGGCGGGGTAGCGGGCAGCGCGGTTTGTAAAGAAAACGCTGGGCAACGTTAAGTTCTGAGATATAATATGTATTTAATAATTACAGGGCTTCAGTAGAAAACCAAAATTTAGCACGTTTTCTGCAGTACATCAAAATACATATCCTTATATAAAAATTATTTCCAAAATCAGAAATTTCATTAATAAATAATTCGTTTTCGATCTTTATTTTAGCCTATTTTTATGATTTTATATGATCGACCAAAATACACGTGGTTGTGTAACAAATTAGCACACTTTTTAGGAAATATCTTGAAGTGTATTGATTATTTTTTCTAGAAGCGTCATATAATTGCAAGTACATGAAAAATTTGATCTTGCAAACCAATTTTACTCCGCTTCGCTGAAAGGACTCCCCTGATTGAGTAACATTTATAATAATAGTATGGATAATAAATAATTTATAATATTAGTATTGATAATAAATAATTTATAAGTATTTTTCAATAGAAATAAATATAATGTTATCGTTATGCAGACATTTCGTTGTATTTTTTAGTTCTTGCACATGTAGGTATATTTCTCATGATATTTTCAATTGGTGCTCGTTCACTGAAGTAAGCAGTTGTTGTGTAGATACTGTGCACATACATTCAAAATATCAATTCAATTTTTTGGAGATTTTTTTTAATAAATCTAAAGCTAGTGGGCTAGTAAGAAAGTGCGCGCACGTAGCGACTTAACTCCCCATAGAGTTGATGGGAGAGACAAAATAGTTGCGGAGACAAAAGTTGCTCTTGCGCGCTAGCTCTAAAAGCTTCACTCAACTGTTGGAATTTTTTTTAACAAATATTTTAGACAAGGCGATGTATATCTGTACATTTAGCATTATTAATTGCTAATTTTACTCACGATATGTTGGAAATGAGAAGGTTATAGGTTATCAATCGAAACAGCTGGCATAGTACACATTATTATAAGTAAATTATAATATATTTTTAATTAAAGAACAAAAGTTTTTTTCACCACTGTGTAGCTTAATTTAACTACCCGAGTATGATGGCAGCCATATTCGTAATTATAAAATATTTATCTTCTTATACACCTAAGTGTATTATAAAATCATTTTCAGATATCCATACTTAATATTATAAATGCAAAAGTAACTCTGTCTGTCTGTCTGTTACTCAATCACGCCTTAACTACTGAACCAATTTGCATGAAATTTTGTATATAGATATTTTGATAAAGGACATTCTAGGCTACTTTTTACCCCGGGAAATAGGATAGGTTTTATCCCGGAAATCCCACGGGAACGGGAACTATGCGGGTTTTTCTTTGACTGCGCGGGCGAAGCTGCGGGTAAAAAGCTAGTTTGCTATAATATATTATATTGATGTAGAGTCATTGTTTAATTACCTCATTATAATCTGTTAGAGTTGGGAGTTTTATTTTTCATTCATAATTCTGTAGGGATTTTTAAATCCTAAAAAAATGGACAGAAAACTCATAAAATTTAATAAGATACTGGCTTTTTTCTTAAACGTTACATGGTATGTAAAAAATATTCATTTGTTTAACAGATCTTCGGAAAAAATAAAAGAATAAAACATTTTTATCTGGTGCAGAAATACCACAAAAATAATTTTAAAAGACCCCATATGGAGCATGAAGGAACCTGGTAACTTTCGAATTTTTATATTAAAGTAGGAAGTACGATTTTTAATTCAGATGTTAAAATGCGATTCGTATTAATGACAATAAATGATACCATTGACCTATAGTGAGAAAAAATGTACTTTTAAAAATATCAACTCGTAGTGGTTATTCGTGCTTTAGGCTCAAAATAACTGAAGCCTTTTTATTCTTATCAAAGAAGAATTTCGTGAAAAGATTTACATTAATGGATGTAAATGCGTGTTTTTTTTTAATCTTACTCGATTGAAATCATCCCTCTTTTTATATTATGGAACAAGTTTATATGAGATTGTCGCTTTTCCTGACAAATAATATTATAAATGCGAAAGTAACTCTGTCTGTATATCTGTCAGTTGTCACGCTTTAACCACAGAACTGATTTGGATGAATTTTGTACAGAGATAGCGTGAGTCCTGAGAAATGACATAGGCTAGATCATAGAAATATGCGGGTTTTTCTTTGAATAGGCAAAGCCTCGGGTGCAGTGCTAGTAATAATATTAAATATACTTTGTTTATAAACAATAGTATTGTAATCACAATACAATATAAATTAATTACAATCATAACAATATGATAACATTATTGTATCTATTTCTTTTTTATTGGTTTATTAACACTTGCGTACATGATAATTAGTCATATTTTATGATTACTTTTTTATACTTATTAAGGGATATCTGACCCTCTTCTCTCAATGTATCTGGTCCTTCTTTAGAAATAAAGAACAAAAAAAATGAAGGTTGCAATCAAACCTCATAAATGGAATAGTAATTTGGTCTGTCAATAGTTTGTAATTATTTGAATATTGTATGTAGACTTATAGTCTTGACTTAGAACTTCTTATTTCTCCGTGATATTATCTCTAAATATACCTATATTTATTTATATCCTACGGAACCCATATTAGGGCATATTTAATGATTGTGTTGACCTTATCTTTTTACATTTAACAATGAATAAAATGCTACACAAATAAAACAAAAACTATGAATGGATGTTCCTTGCTCAATATTGCGTAAATATATGCAATTGTTTGCACTAAGGGATTAAAGTTGTCAGTGGTTTTTATTATACATATATTTATAATGAAATCTTACGTAAATTCATAAAATAAAACTACTATGTATTTCCAATACTTGGTTTATGGTCATGTTCATCAATTGTAGTTACCAATACCACAGAAATTATTATATTAGGAACGGTATTTCGAAATTATGTTGGAATGTTATTATATCCTCAGAATAATTGAACGGGAATTAAATAATTACGGTGCATTTAGACCAAACGTACATGGAGCTAGAGCTAGAGCAAGAGCATTCTTTCGTGATAAGTGTAGTGTAAACTAAAACGTATCAGTATTCAGTGTTGTTCAGTATTAAAGCATTGCATATAATCTTTTCGAACGCACTAAGAACAACGAAAGAATGCTCTACGCCTGTTTACACTAAAATAATTCACAATATTAGGGTTAGAATGAGCATTCGCTTGTTTGATCTAAATGCACCGTTGTGTAGGTGAGCACAATAATTATTAAAACTCTCCTTGTGCCTGAATTAACTATTTATTTACATTTTAAATATTATATACATACAACTATCATCTCATGAGCATATAACATAATATTATATCTAGTATTTAATCTAGTGTCAATACTCTGAAAGTCCCTGGCAATCCCGAATATTCTTCATTGAATTTTCCTGACGATCGACGCGTTTCATCAGTACCACCTTTGTACAAATCTTCTATATATCTAGTGAAATCTTCGGATGATAGAACCTCTAGCCATTCCTCTGTGAAAATAGTAAATTTATAACTAAACGTAAGTATCAATAAATAACGGTATGACGTAATAATAGGTTCACAAATACCCGAAGAATTTAACACAATATGTTAGCTAAATAATTGTATACGTCTTAGTTTACAGTTTACAGGTTTATAATAAGACATAATGTTATTTTGTATTACTTTTTGTGTAAATTTTATGTTTAATTTTCCTACAAATAAAATGATAAGAAATATTAGACATAATTAGAATTGTGTAATAACAGATATTATAGTTTACAGTTCAGTTTATTTATACAAAAATGAATTAAAAATCGTTAAAATGCAGAAATAATATACGCAATTTAACGACATAATTACGACACGATGCAACTGTATTGAAGAGAGACATTTTCAATAATTATTCGTTTATCTAAAACCGCAAATTGCTATTGATATTTCTAAATATGGATCTACCTCCATTAAACCCTTTTCCTGACCATCTTGGAATTATTATCCCATTCATACAATACATACCACAAGTATGTTACATTCTGTAACATGACCGCAACTATTTTGTAGATGTTTGCCTTAGCCCCAAAATCGCCAAACATTACTTCAATCTCTTAGGACTTAATAATAATATCTATCTATAATACTAGCGGTCCGCCCCGGCTTCGCCCGTGGTACATATTTTGCAATTGAAAGCCTTAGTAGCCTATGTTCTTTCTCAGGGTCTAAAGATTGTCTATGCCAAATTTCATCAAAATCGGTCCAGTAGTTTATGAGCCTATTCATTACAATCAAATAAACAAACAAACAAAGTTTTCCTTTTTATAATATTGGTGTAGATGTTACAGGAAATTACAGGATACGTCATTGTATACAATTCCTAGGAAATGTATACAATTCCTCAAATCGTACGGAAATGTGTGAAATAAATTATTTTATACACATTTCCTAGGAAATCTATACATTTCCTAAATAGCTATCGGAAATGTAAAACATTTAAGATATTGATATGTTGCAGGCAAGGGTTGGACTAAAGCAAAGGGGGCGCAGGACTTAAAATTTTTTTAATGGAGTTGGTGTTATTATAACACCTATTTATTATTGTTTTATCGCAAAGATTACGCTTATATAAGCATGTTTTATAGGAACAACTTTTCTCTAAAATCAAAAATAGCCGAGATATTCGCCCTCAAAGTTAGGTTAGGTTTAGGTTAGGTTAGCCGTTAGGTTAGGTTAGGTTAGGT
Organism: Colias croceus; assembly: GCF_905220415.1. Lineage (NCBI taxonomy): Eukaryota > Metazoa > Arthropoda > Insecta > Lepidoptera > Pieridae > Colias > Colias croceus. The sequence goes on from NC_059555.1 coordinate 5,736,077, forward strand.
TTGTTAAAAAAAAACTACACAGAAATAGGAGCCCCGCGAAGCGGGGCTCCGTCGACGAAGATCGAACGATCGAAGAAAATAATATGAACATAATATTATTACAATTTTACGGTATGACTGTTACCCCCGATTGTATCAATAAGAGCTATAATAAAAAAAATAACAACGTGTTTTATTACAGAAAGCATTTACTTTACACATTTCCTAATACGATATAGGAATTGTATACAATTCCTAGGAAGATTATACATTTCCTAGGATATGCATGCATTAAATATTTTTTTAAACAATATTTTATACATTTCCTAAATGGTATCGGAATTGTACACATTTCCTAGGAATTGTATACAATTCCTTGATTTCATACATTTCCGGTAACATAGATATAAATATTAACACTCTTCAAAAACCAATCTTGTCGTAGTCGATTCAAAGATGCTTAATTTTTATTCATAAAATGACTTGCTATATTTTTAACCAGAATAAATTGTAATATATTTTTCTGGCATAATATGACCACACCAGGGGCCTTAGCCAAACGGCAAAACGCCAAGGAATAGAATACGCTATCGATAGAAATTGACATAAGCGTATGATGTTTTGCATAAGGATTCGGTCACCCTACCAACGACAACGACGACCACGAACAAAATTTTCATCCAGTCGCAATTAAATAAAATTGTGCAAAACACAATTAAAAATGAAATTTAAGAATTTCCTGTCGTATTGGTGTTTGGAAAAAAAAATTGAGATCAATGGATAAACAAACAGGTTTTTCATAGAAACGGTGGCTCCTAGAAAAAAATGTATTTAACCTTTTTTATAGATAATTAGATTATATACAATTTTGGTTCAGGTGATTGTATGATAAACTTACCGTCTCGGCGAAAATCGCAAAAAACCCTATTTCTTTTTATTAATTGACCTCGAATTTTTTTATTCCTGAGTACCAGAATGACGGGAGATTTTAATATTGATTTTGAACAAATTTCGGCAAGATTGGAACTTTGGTCGTGGTCGTCTGCGTCGTTGGTAGTGTGATCGAACCATTACCAAAATGTCATGAGCTTATGTCAATAATTGACAACATTTCATTTTTTAGAAGGCCATGAAAGAAAAAAACCGTTTCTTTATTTTGCTCTTGCGATTACAGAAAAAAAATTATTTCATTTTTTAATCGCATATTTTAAGAGAAATTAAATAAAAACGATAAATGTGATGATGACGTCATACATACGGAGGAATAAAAATAAGCCTTAGCCTAATTTAAAAAAAGTTAAAAAAAAAACTATCACTGACATTTACAGGGTATGGCATGTGTCAAATTTCATATTAATGTCATTTTTGTGAATTATTCATGTAAACAAACTTTTAAATCGTGTTAATGTGTTTTGGTTTTTTAATTTAATCTCATTAGCGTGATGTTTGTTTGATTGGAGTTGGACCAATTTATTTTTATTATACAAATAGTGCCTATAGTGTTCATAATTTTCTTGAAATAAAAGACTTTGTTTACTTACTTAAAAGTTGTATTTATTTATCACTTTCCAACGTTTTTGGGATAGTATATTTATTTCGCATAAATTTTCAGCACCCCTTAACAAATCCTGCATAAAGTCATCATCATCAGTACTTGTGAATAAGTTTCCTTTGTTCAAAATTTGGATCAGCAAACAACAAATAACAATGTAAACAAAGCTTGACGAATCAAAGTGACAAATGTGCCAAAATGTCAACTGTCAAGATTTTTTTTTTAATTTAAACTAGGTATGTAGCAAAGGAAAAAATGTATTCCTCCGTATGTATGACGTCATTTGGCGTTTACGACATTTTAGAATGAGAGGATTTTAAAACTCAAAAAGATGAATGAAAACTTCAATATTTATAAAAAGAAAAAAATACGTGTATCATAATTTTTGATCTAGTTTTCATTAAAATAAAAAAATAAGTAGCTTAAAATTTTGAAATGTTGTCAATTAGCGTTAGCAGTTTCTATTCCATGGCGTTACGTACGTTTGTCTAAGGCCCCAGCTATTGCATGCATAATTTTTGCACCAAATAGCAATGCATTAAAATCATCTTTCATTACATCTCAACCATCTTCTAATTTGTCATCACCTATGAAAATAATGACTACAATTTCAAACATTTCCTTACCATGTAGAATTTCAAACGACCGTTCGTTACCCCCCAAATCAACAGGCAGAACATCTTTGCCAATAATATTGCACACAGCTTCACTAGTTTTGTACGTATGTAGCCGACTGACGATCTTCGGTTTGAGCACTTGCTTCAATAATCCTAATAGGGCTTCTATTGTCTTTGACTCTGTGATGATGTGGATCCCTTTGATTCGTAGACCGAAACCGTCCTTGAAGTAAATACATTATTGTAACTATAATAGGATAGCGTTAATCATTTTGAAGCCTTTGGTGATTATAATACAGAGACTTAAGAAGGGTATTTATTAGTAAACTTATTTATATTTATTATAGGAAGATAATTGGCTTATATTTTTAAACGAAAATATTTAATATTAATGTAATTATCCAAACAAAATATTCTTTGAGGATTAATTTGATATTGTCTGGTATATGTAGTAAATTGTCCAAAAGTTATATGCATATTTTTCTTTTGAAACTCAAGCCAATTTAAATGTTACCTATTATTAATATTAAAATATAATGAATAGCCAAATAATATCTTACCATTAGTATAGTTAATCCTTGCCTTAAGTCAACGAGATCTACAATAGATACAATTTTCAATATATTTGACTCAGCTAAATCTAGCACAATTTGAATATTAGCAACGTAGTCATGTAATTTTGCATATTCACCCATCTGAAAGCATAATAATTTAAAGCTAGAATTAGAATTTGTATACAGAATAATATAATCACTACGTAGTATTAAACAAAGTCGCTTTCTCTGCCCCAATGTACCTATGTAGGTATGCTTAATAAAACTACTTAAGTAAATGTTAAGATTAAGGAGCAAAGCTTTTTAGTATATAATTTATTAGGGTTTAGACAAAGCGGACGAAGCCGCGGGTAGAGAACTAGTTAAACATAATTTAATATCAGATAGTTTTAAAACACAAATCAATCCATATAATACAGGGTGTCTCAAAAGAAAGTTTATATTTTGTGGATGAATAAAAAAAAAGTAAGCGGTGTATTGAAAAAATGTTTATTAATTATTATAGTGCATAATATGGGAATTTATTTCTTAAAAATAATATCGTCCAAATGCAGTCCATTGCGTTCACGGTACTCATTTAATCTAACACTAAAATTATTTATTACAGCTCGGCAGGTAGACACAGTGATGGCTGCCATTTCGTGTCGGATATTTTCTTTTCAATGCACTAGAGAAGTTGGTTTTTTGGCATACACTTTAGATTTAAGATAAGATAAGACAAGAAAAAGTCCATGGGGGTTAAATCAGGGTGCGTGGAGGCCAATTTATATCACCTCTCCTAGAGATCAATTTTCCCGGAAAAATTTCATGAATTCGAGGTAAAGACATATTGGATGTGTGTGATGTAGCTCCGTCTTGCTGCAACCATGTTCTCTGGTTATAGCCAGGGAAGTTTTGCAGTGCAGGCACTAAAAACTCGTCTACCATCGCTCTGAATTTACTGTAACTGCACGCCCCCTTTCGTCTTCGAAAAAGTAAGGGCCAATAATTCCTCACTAATTTCTATTCTTGATAATTTCTTATGGGGGTATCTTAAATCTAAAGTGTATGCCAACAAACCAACTTCTCTAGAGCATTTAAAAGAAAATATCCAGCACGAAATGGCAGCCATCACTGTGTCTATCTGCCGAGCTGTCATAAATACTGTAATTTTACTGTTCGATTAAATGAGTGCCGTGAACGCAATGGACTGCATTTGGACGATATTATTTTTAAGAAATAAATTCCCATATTATTCACTTTAATAATTAATAAACATTTTTTCAATACACCGCTTACTTTTTTTTTAATTCATCCACAAAATATAAACTTTCTTTTGAGACACCCTGTATTTGTAACGTTTAGAAAACTTATTTGTGTTTTCAAATAAGCATGGAATGCATGACTTAAATAAATAATTTCATATTTACCAATGCGCAATATTTATAAAACTGTAAATATTGTTCTGTGGTGGAGAAATTTCCAGTTGCTTTGATTGCATATACTCTGTGATGATCTTTCGTCAGCTTTGGTAGTAATATGGGAAACCTGTAAATTGTAGTAAATGTTTATCAATACACAATAGAATTAAAATTGACTATTAAATGGGGAAATAATTAGTCAGCTGACTATTTAGTCCAAGTATTGAATTGAATTTTTCAAAAATAATACATTCGGTAATTTTAGAGAAAATTTAATTAGCCTTGCACAATACAATGACTCGCATCCTTATCAAACTGCACATTATTTAACCTTTATTGCAAGTCATTTATAATTACTTTTCCTGTAGATAAATCGTTGTAGAATGACATATCTAAAATCTTTTGTATTGTGTAAGTTTTATGAATTAATGTCTCGAAATATTTAGTCGTTGAAACTAATCTTAAGCTGTTTTTAGTGCTATTTATCTTATTTTTTTTTTGTGAAAAAGGCAATCTCAAGTCAACATGGAAGGTAAGTCAATCATAACAATAGCCAATTTCAATCGTATCTTTTTATCAATATCAACTCAATCGCGATTAAAAATGTAACATGTTATCTGTATCCTAGAATATTACTATTTAGGAAATAGGAAAAATATTATTCTATTTTTCCAGAGGGTCCTATGGGCTGTAATAACTCAGGCCCCGGAATCATAGACACAATAGAAAATCTATTGTGTCGTGGACCGATTGGGCCGCTCGGGGCTTAATGGGCTAAAGACAAAACGCTAAAGGATCTATTACCTACTAACAACTACTAGCGATTAGTCATGAACTAAGAAACATAAATAAAATCAAGTGTACAAGTAAATAAATATTCAAAACCATAATTAATACAAGAATATTGAATATATTAAAAATACGAACGTAATTTTGCTAAATCCACATGTATCTCTTCTGACATCGTAGCTGTTGAAAAACTTCGGTAGCAACGTCCTCAGGGTGCACATACCATCTAGGAGTTTTTTAGCCCGCTCTATTGACCCTTTTGCTGCTATTAATGTAGATTCTAAATAATGGTCAGCTAGAAAATAATGATTATTTGTCAGAATGTAAGTATAGAATTATTCTTAAACAAACATTTAAACAGCCCTCAAATTGTCACAAGTAAGCCATATTTAAATGGGACCATATGGGAGGCATCAGCTTTCAAATATAAAAATTATTATCAAAATCCGTTCACTCATTCGAAGTTTTGTAGGTAACAAACAAATAAAAAAAATAGTTTCAGCTAAAATAGACACAATATAATATAAACGGATGCCTTTCTCGTACTTTAATTAACGTCTCAGGATTTAAAATAGGTGATTCGTGATTCAGTTAACATATAATAATAAATACCTATTATAAAAGTATTATCTGATAAAGATTAAGTAAGTACTATGATTAACGCATAATATAACCAGAAATGTTTTCATATCATCGAAGATAATTAATAATACTTAGACATTGTAAATTATAGCATAACTTCCTAATCCGTTTGTCTAGTGTCCCGTAATCTTATCTGCCTTTTTTGAATTCGTGGGGTAACAATATTTAGTACCCAAAAATAAAATTAGTAATATAGTTCCTTGTGTTTGATTTTACGCGAGTATTAAACATTTAAAATTAAAGACTTAACGGATTGTTGAACGCGATGTTTCGAATTATTTACAGCAAGCGTGGTCACGAGGAGACTCCCCGTTATAAAATCAGGGATGTATTGCAATTATATCACACAATGAAGTAGTAGTAATGCAGGTAATTTAAAATAGGTATAAAAAGGAAAATATGTACTTACCAAAATCTTTCTTCTTAAAGTGTCGCTGAGCCTGTATCCATTCTTTCAAAATAACGAGAGCCTCTTTAACTTCACCAGGTTTGTGTAAATTAATATCTTTTCTCACTACACTCAAAGTATCTGGATGGAACTTGAGAATTTTATTTTCAGGCAAAACTTCCATTTTCCCGTCTTATCACACATCAATTCTATATTATTCTAACACTTCTTTACCATATTTGACCTTCAGGTTAGTTGACAAAACACTCGACATAAATTAGAATACATAAAAAAGAGTCAACAAGTAAATAATTGTTTAAATGTATGACGTTAAGAACTGGCTGGTACGGATATTGAGCGTTATGTGAATCTATTACAATCAGTAGCCATGTAAATTATACGTCAGTATGACACCATGTTTCTAAGATAAGATATCTATAGATAGTAGAGGTATTCTCATGACTGTTTGGATTACAAAGAATGGAATGACAATAGACTTGCTTTATTTAGCAGCTTGTCATCTGTTATTGTATGTTCAAACAGATGTAGAATAAATCTCTGAGATCTCTGTCAATAGCTGTATTCAATAAATAAATAATATATTGAAACTTTACATAATATTATAATTTAAGCAAATCGTTATTTGCTTAAATATCTAGTTGTCATTTTGAAAATTCAGATGGTCAAAGCAATGTATGTATATTCAAATAAATCACATATTATTTTTATAATTATTTAATGTATTATGGCTTTGTTTTAAGTATTTAACCCTCAATCGTAACTACAAAATAATAATTATTTTCAGCTTTAATTGTATAGATAATAAACACTGAATCTACAAACACAATATACTCAATGGACGATATCCTTAAAAATATTTTGCAAATATATTCGTAATTTAATACAAATAATAAAGATTCTAGTCCACATTTAAAACTCTAAAAGATCCAGGTACTCCATCATAATCTTGAGCCAATTTATCGATCGGCCTACAACTCTCATCTGTAGTGCCTAAGTTCATTTCTCTTACATATTCCAAATGTTCCTTTGAAGATAAAATATCTCTCCAGTCATCTAAAATCAGTATTACACAACTTTGGTACAAAATTATAGATATATTACTCGAAATAAAATACGAGAAAGTAGGTACTACTTTGAGGAATATTCTGTCTGTGTTTTAAGGGAGAACAATAAGCTACTTAATAGTATAAATTGTGTATGTATTTTATGATAATATAATAATACATAGTCTACAATTATACATCGGATCATGTCTGAGAATAATGAATTGACAACAGTTTCACGAAACACATAAAAAATTGAGAGCAATATATTTTTCGATATTTGAAGGAAAATTTAACTTTATTGAAATAAATACTTACTCTGAATATCACGAATTGATCTTTCAGTGCCCTCTAATTCAATCGGTAAAACATATTTTCCAATGATTCGTACAAGTTCCTTACAATCTTGATAATGGTGGAGACGACTCATTATTTTTGGCTTCAGAATTTGATTTAAGAGCCCAATAAATACATCCACTAGTTTAGATGTTGATAGCAAGTACATACCTATCAGACGAAGCCCGTAACAATGCTAAGGAAAAATTTCCTTATTTAAGCAAATAACAAATTAACACTTAGTCAATAATTATTATAATTTATAAATAGAGTGGTAACAATAATTGCGAGGAAAAAACAGCAATAGTTGACAGTTTCTTGTCAGCTCTTCTCTGTAGAAGTTGTTTTTCGAAATTAAATGGTGAAACTATGTTATCAAGATTCAGAAGTGCTTCTAGAATCTAGAAGAAGTCAAACTGAGAAAATGAGTTTGAGTGTTCTCATTATCTTATATTATACCTTTGCTGTATTCCCATTATATTATATATTCAATATACATATTGTATTCTTGGAATAAAAAATTAATGCTTTGGTCAACTCACCACGAATATTGTAATAGCTTGTTTTAATTCCACTAAATTTACTTTGGTCACGAAATCGCTCATGTTTGCAGTTCTCAGGTCCAATATTATTTGAAAACTTTCTATGTAATCGTGAGATTTTGTATAGGTATTCCGCCAGCTATAACAGTATCATATCAATTATAGAAATTATTATTTATACGATAACACGATTTATTCATTATCCATATTATATTTTTTGAAAAATGTTAAATCTCAATAGTACATGATGTATCACACCTATCTATTGGCAGTAATAAAATTTTCTTGGGTAAAATGTAACTCCAACTATTTCTCTACTAAGCCTTCGAACTATATTTATACTATACTTAACTATATTTCACTGCTTGTTATGTTTAACATAGGTAGATCTATAAAATATATTCGCGTAACCGTGTAAACTCTAAATGCTGTATCAATTACGCTCCAATGAAACATTCAGGGATAGAAAAATAATAAATAATCAATTGGTAAATAATTACTTACGATGATTGCATATCTGTATAAATTCAGAAAATGTGTAGAATTTTCGATTTTTCCAAAATAAGTAACTAAATACACTCGATGACCATCTTTGCTTTGTTTTGGCAATATTACTGAATGACTGAAATTGTTACACAGTAAAAGTTAAAAATTGTAATAAAAATACATAATTAAAAAAACATCGTCTTTTTTCTAGGAAACTAGACTGTAAGTAGATAAAGACATTTTATCGGAAATTTTGTTCTAAAGCGCTTCAAACGCATAAACTCAAACAAAATTATTGTACAAAGACGTTTAATATGTTTAAAAGTCTTGTAAAATCAAATTCACAAAACATGAAACCCCTATTTAAACAATAACCATCCTTACCATGATGTAAATAACGATTCGAAATCTTTTTTCACATTGAACTCTCCATAAAAATGTGGCAACAATGTTCTCATAGTACAAGATTTGTCAATTTGTTTTTTTGCTCTCTCAATCGATCCTTTCGATCCAACGATTGAGGTCTCTAAGAAGAAATCACCTAAAATTAAAAAATATAATTCAACGCACTCGTTAAAAATTAAATTTCGGAAGAATAAACAATTACCTAATTCATTAAATAACGCAAAAAATCATCGTGATAGAAGACAGATGAAACTCTAAAAAACATAATATTATCGTATCCTATTTAACGTACTTTTAACTCAAAAGAGACTTTTTATATCGCAGACTCAAATGTAAGGTGAGGTTAAAAGCTACCTATATGTTGTAAATTAGAATGATCTTACGAAAATCCTTCTTCCGTAGATGTGGTTGTTGTTGTATCCATTCCCTTAAAATTTTAATGGCCGCCTTCATTTCACCGGGCTTATTTAAATTTATATTTCTCCTTACAGTGTCTAATGTATCGGATTTAAATTGTAAAATTTCATTTTCTGGTATAAATTCCATTATACGTCTATTATTATTGTATGTCTATTTCTACATTTAATTTTAAAGAAACTACATTTTTACTGTCTATACTTTATTTCAAATCGTGACTTTCTCATAAATCTTTATGATTGAGCAAATTGGTCATAATATTCATAGTACCTACACGAATGTTTTGTATTGTTAAGTTCAGGTAAAATATTTCTATTGCAAGTAAAATTTTAAAATAATTTAAGGGTCACTTTTGTTATAAATGGTTGGATATAAGATTATCATCATACCTATAAATTATATAATCTGTTACGCCTATTTAAAGTTGAGGTCTATAAATCACGACAGTATATTGCTCAGAGTGTCAAAAAGGATAATGATGAATTTGTATGTCTGTTTGTTGAGATTTCTGCTTTAGGTACATAAAGCAGTTATTTTCTTTTTTAGTAGTTACGTTCTTCAAATATAAAGTAAAGTATAAAAATTTTTATTGAAAAAGTATTATAATGGCTTTTAAATGAAGCTATCTGATTAGTATAGTATACATATAAGTAAGAAATTAATAAAATACCATTGTAATTTATTATATTTTCACAGAAAAGAACCCGCCTACCGCGACGCAGTTCATGGCAATACTTTCAACAATTGCCTGTTTATCAGAAACAGGAGATTTAAAATGCTAAAAATTAATAATATCCTTGTAGATTATGATGTTTTCTAAATAATTGGGATATATAATAAAAAGTTGAGAATGAGCAAAAAAAGCTGATACTACGAGAGTTTTACTCTTTTTTTTTATAACGTCCATGCTGTTAAACCTATTCAAATAAAATATGCTTAACAACAAAACATTGTGTTTTATTTAAAATATACTGTAACACCATAACTTATCTATATTTACGAATAAATTAGATTTTTATTTATTATTTTTTTATATTTCAATCCACAGTTAATAGTCGGAATGTTCCGGGCATGCCAGCATAATCTTCATTGAATTTTTCTTGAGGTCGGAGCCCTTCGTCAGTACACGCTTCGTTCATCTCGCGCATGTATTTCAAATGCTCCTGTGATGATAATTCTTTCACCCAATCCTCTGAAACATTATATTCGTTTATTACATTACTGTGAATGCAACGTTTGCTGGCTGTATTAACGCAACGGGCAATTTTATTTTTTATTTTACCAAGCCGAGACAAGAATATGATATATTATTAAGGTAATTTGATTGAAAATATATTTATACATTGAACAATCATTGAGTAATAGAGAAATGTAGAGTACCTTATAATATTATATAGACTAAAGTAAAGTTGTGAATATATTTTGCAAAATTGTCACTTTCTTTGAGAAAAAATGTTCTAAGATCATACCCAATATATATAATAGTCGTCTTGTGTTTTTAAATAAAGATTATACTTAAAATTACCATGAATTTTCGTAATAGACCGCTCTTTGCCACCAAACTCCACCGGTAGTACATCTTTGCTTATAATATCATGAATTTCCTCATAATTTTTGTGAACGAAGATGCGATTAGCAATCTTCGGTTTTAGCACCTGCTTCACAATGGTCACTAGGGCTTCTACTGCTTTTGAGGGACTTATAAAATGTATGCCTTTTATTTTTAAGCCGTAGCAGTCCTGAAAATTTTAATGAATAAATCATCAATATGTAATCTAGTATCTAATATATATTATATAGGCGAAAGTTTGTATGGATGTATGGATGTATGGATGTTTGTTACTCTTTCACGTAAAAACTACTGAACCGATTGCAATGAAATTTAGCACACATATAGAGCGTAACTTAGATTAACACATAGGATAGTTTTTATCCCGGAAATCCCACGGGAACGGGAACTATGCGGGTTTTCCTTTGCAAACGCGGGCGAAGCCGCGGGCGGAAATCTAGTCATTTATAATTGTTGTATTAAAAATAGTGTATTAAGTAGTTGGTATAACAAGTATGCATTGTATTGTCTTGGATAAAACTAATATATTTTCTTTATTTGCTTTTTGCTTACAACAAACACGTCGGCTTTATAATATTGGTATAGACTAGATATGATAGGATATATCATAACTCAGAGAGTATTATTATAATAAAAGGTAGAGTACTAATATAGTTAAACTAGATTTCCGCCCGCGGCTTCGCCCGCGTTTTCAAAGGAAAACCCGCATAGTTCCCGTTCCCGTGGGATTTCCGGGATAAAACCTATCCTATGTGTTAATCCAAGTTACCCTCTATATGTGTGCTAAATTTCATTGTAATCGGTTCAGTAGTTTTTACGTGAAAGAGTAACAAACATCCATACATCCATACATCCATACTTACAAACTTTCGCCTTTATAATAGTATTAGGATATTCATGATGCATCATAACATGATTCTATCTCTACATACATAATTATAAGTATTAAAATCTTACCGTAGTAATACTTAAAGCTTGTCTCAATTCGATAGGATTCAGCTTTGAAACAAACTTTAACATATCAAACGCAGTCAAATCTTGAACGATACGAAAACTGCTTATGTAATCATGCATTTTGATGTATTCAACGATCTGAAAAAAATATACAATCAACGTTTATATCATACAGTCAAATTGTATAATTTCGAACAATAATTTTCCTTTTATTCAGCGATTTGAAAAAAAATGCGGCAATGTTTTTTATAATTCGATAATAATTTAGTACAATTTTCCTTTTAGATATAATATCTTTTACTATTTGTAACATTGTTTGTAACACCGTATATGAGCAAATATTTCGTTATATTGGAGACCAAGGCAATAGAACCATCTTTCATTCTAAAATCATAATATTATTATAATTTAATATCTCGGAGCATACTCCCCTTTTGGATTTAAGAGGCAAAGTTAAAGACTGCAAATAATCTGTTATTATTAAAATCTCAAAAGCTACCTATTTAATAAATATTTTAATATATAAAAATAATACTTACATAATGAGCATATCTATAAAAGTTTGTATAATGTAACGATTCAGTAAAATTGCCATAGGCTTTAACGATAAACACTCTGTGATGTTCGTCAGTTAATTTTGGGAGAACTGCTATTTTCCTAGAAATAAAAAAGATTTCTTTATTACACTTTATTCCCATTGAGCCCCAAGCGGCCCGATCGGGCCACGACACAATAGATTTTCTATTGTGTCTGTGATTCCGGGGCCTGAGTAATTACCATATTTTATAAGCATTAACGACTTAATTATATATACGTAAAAATGAGATTATGAGGAAAGTACGCTACGCACGTACGAACCTATTTAAAATTTAAGTTTACATTTTTATATGGTTTTTTACAAATTACAAGCAATATATGAAGAACATAGTTAATATGTCGTTACTAAATATTATTTAGAAATAAAAGTTGATTAATAATACATGAGTATTATTATACTAGATTTAAAAGATGATTCATTTTAATATTTTTTATAGCACTATGAAGATTGAAACACAGAACAGACGTCTATTTTTAGACAAGCAGAGAAACGTTCTTAAATCTTACTATCTTAGTATTCCAAACTCTCATTCTAAAGTATTCGAAATGTAGCATTTCAAAATAATAAAAAAAAGACTTGTGGCACTCGGGGACTGCCGCGGTAAAGCAAAATCGGTTCAGCCAATCGAAAAATCAGAGGTAGGTAACAGGTACTAATAAAAATAACGGTACGATAGTGGAAAATATTATAAGTATTATTAGTCCTGGCTTGTCAACTAGCCTATTAGTATTCTAGCTTAGAAACGAAGCTAGTTTTATCTACACGAAGCTAGAAATACTAGCTTGCTATCACAGCTTGAAAAACTAGCCTCGTGTATCCCGGGCATAAGGTTAATGATGTCTTGCTTACATTATATCAAATAGATCCCCAAAGTCTTTGCTTACGTCGTTAACTCCAAAGAAATGTGGCAAAAGAGTTCTCATCGTACACATCTTGTCAATGTGTTTCTTTGCGTCTTCTATAGAGCCCTTTGACGATATCAAATATGATTCCAGATACGCGTCATCTGCGAACAAAGGTACAATATTTATATTAGTGAGACTGCTACTTCGATTTACATATTATAATAATATGTAACTAATGAGCTATGGAGATGTATAAGCTCGGAGTTCCTTTGAGTATTAATTATCTGTTTATTTACATAAGAATTTCCAACAAAGGATACATATTACATTTATTATAGCTTATTATTATTAATTAATTAATTATACATTGTCTACTGCATCTTAAATTACAAGAAAATGTTATGAAATTAAAGTGCCATTAAGTAAATAAACTGAATAAGTATGTAAAGTATGTAGTAAGTAAACACAGCTGTTACATAGATGCATTTCTGGTGCCGCTATAAAAACAAATAATAAAAAAGGTCGATGCGAAACAAAGGTTAAGCAACGATTTAGCACAATTTTTTCAGCAGCTCTTTAACTTTTTTGTACGGAACCTTTAGTGTCGTGAGTCCAACTCGCGTTTGAACGACTTTTTTTGTTTTTTATTTGGAACCTTGTTGAAAGATAGGTGTCATAAAATTTCATGGTGCAATACCTAATTTAAAAATGTATTTTTATTACACGACGGTGGTCCCTTTGCAAACTAATTGCAACCTTTTACAAATCAATTTTATTGCAATTGTATTAAAAGCAATTAGATAAATAATTTTGTATGATGTCATTAGCTTTATTAACCGCAGACTAATTAAAAAATAGACTTTTAGTTTACATATAGGTAAATACAGTATAATTAACCGATTTACACCAAAACTGCTTCAGGGAATATATTTTTTTTCAGTAGAAAACCACATTACTTACATATTCCTTGAGCAACTCTTATCTTTTAATAATTACTTTCTTGTAATAAACAAATACAAGTGAATTTAATATTATACTTTTACAGCATTCAAATGCTTTATAAATAAAAATTTTAAAGGTTAGAAAAAATTCGATCACAATATATGTATAGGCAGAAGACTATAAAATCTAGAGATTTTTTTTATTCTATAAAATCTATAACAATCAAGTGTTCACAGCTTATTTACTAAGAAATAAACAAATACTACCGAAATGTTTCTTCTTAAAATGCGGTTGCATTTTCACCCAATCCCTCAGGATATTGACAGCTTGCTTCACATCTTCTGTATTCATATGAATACTTTTTCGAACCATTTGTATAGTATCCGGGTGTAATTGTAATAATGCATTGTGTCTAAGCATGTTGTGTGACCGCACCGGACGATTTATTAAGACTGAATAAAGCTCTCAGCTCTATATATATATTAAGCCCTGATTATACGTATGCTAAGATTTATTTAAATAGAGATGCGATCTTTGATTATAAATTTGCGTACTAATTAATTGGGTTCTGTATAATTATATTATGTTTGTGTAGCAAATTGGTTCTATTTATCTATACTTATATTTTAAGCTGAGATTATAAAGCTGAAGAGTTTGTTTATTTGTTTGAACGCGCTAATCTCAGGAACTACTGGTCCAATTTGAAAAACCTTTCGGTGTTAGATAGTCCATTTATAAAAAAGGCGATATATCGATAAGGCTATATATCATCACGCTAAGAACAACAGGAGCGGAGCAATGCGGGTAAAACCGCAAGGAACAGCTAGTTGCTTTATATAGTACCTACGTCATTGACAAAAGAAGTAGACAGAAAACAACTTTTACGACGGAAAATATCGTAAAAATTGTATCATGTTTTGTATGAAAAGTCTTCTGACACAATGTAACATCTGCTACTCATACTTACTTAACCAATGTGATGGTTAAGCGTCCTTTCCTCGAAGCGCTTCGACGTTTTTTTGAATCCTCATAACATTGGGTTTGGATTATGCTAGATCAACAAAATTTTCGGTATATATTGTCAATAGCGGACTTATTGAACATATTAAGTTTTAATTACATTAGCTTTTAAACTTCAGATTTTATTTATATCTAAAAAACGCTAATTTCGTCACTGACTCACTGATGATCATCAAAATTCTTAAGGTATTTCCTAATTAGAAATTTTGTATGTAAGCTAGTATTAGCACACAAACAACAAAAAAATTATAAAACTTGTAACTTTCATCCCCCAACCCCTTAAACGGGAAGGGAGTTTGTATGAGACCTGTAATTTTAAATTAAATTTTGATGACGCTAGAGGTCTAATCTAATAATCTGAAACTTGGTTCCCCTAGATATATAATATGTATATATATACTCCTTGTTAAAAAAAAAATTAAACGACATAATATATTGAGACATATACTTCAGATCAGATCATATAAATATGAATGAATAGAAGTGTTGCGAACGTCTCCTGCCTCTTACGTCCACACAGTAGCTAAAAATAAAAAAAAATTGTCCTTGACAAGAGAGTGGGCTATAAAAAAAGGCGTCTCTGATGTGCAAGAAATACACCCCAAATACACTCTCATCTCAGGTAGATGAGATTGTATGTGCAGGGATTGCTAATCCTGAAACCGATCCAGACCGACATTATGTTGTAATCACGAATATGATTCATGGACCGTGTGTCGTGTGGCACCATCAACCGCCAATCAACATGCATGGTTGACAGCGAGTGTTCCAAAAGGTACAGTTTTATCCACGAAAATTCACTGCAGAGACTATCACAGGCAACACGATGATAAAGAATGAAAAGAGTTAATCCGAGTGCATCCCAGGCTGCAAAACGTAGTTTAATTCAATAATTTTTCTCTTGCACGTGTATAAAGTAATTAAGTATCTAATTATTGTTTTTTTTATTCTATTTACCTATGTGTTATTCATCGAAATAAAATATTTCTATTCTTTAAAAAAATCTCATAAAGCATACGAATGCAATGAAAGTTTATATCAAATTTCATTTAAGTTATTATCAAGAAAATTCAAAATTGAATAAATTGTGCATCATGGCGTAATTCCAAATGCCACCCTTACATCTGACTGAAATTCTTAACGGTAAAGAGTTAAAGAAGAAGACATCATTTACCTTTAGTACATGAGGATTAGTACCTACAAGGGAACTGTAATTATTTTATATATAGGTATGTTAATAAAATGCAATAATAATATTATGTCGTTATGCATATTTTATCATTATTGCAGAACAACGCCGTGAGATGTTTTTATATAAATAGATCAATAACTGTTCGACTTGTTGTGAGAATGCAGAAGCAGATTTTGATGTTTTGTCCTATTGTCTTTTTATTGATATTTCTATTTATAAATAATAGCTATAAAAGCATTGAAAATCACAGCTCAAAGGGATTTTTTTTTTATTACGTTTGTACAAATAATTAATACGTTACGTATAACGTTTCTAAAAATTTATACATTATAATACAGATATTATAGAATGCAAATAATGTTTGGGTGTCTGTCACTCTATCACGGAGCAAATTCTGAATTGAGTGTGATATAAATGCATAGGTACCTACAGCTGCAGCGGTATAATCTGAATAATAAAAAAAAAAAAACAATAATTTTCTACGGATAACTATTTGAATAGGTACAATTTTATTTTTATCCCACAAAGAAAATGCACAAGAAGTAACAAAATATGAACACGTTCACGAATTAATTATTCCTGTTAATATTTAGACGCCGCCTATGACGCCGCTTATACGTACGCCTTATAAAACTTTATGATAACATTAGGTATATTATGCAATGTAAATCAAGATTTTTTACATTAATTAAATTATTGTCTTACAAAAACAGGTTTGCATGTTAACAAGTAATAAGTAGGATTTCTATGTTAATGTGACAATTAGATAACAATTACAGCTTATGAAATCCACCAGTTATTTTATATTATTGTATGCTTATAATGCGTTTTATTTTTTTGTTTTAATAGATATTTGTTCAATAATCTTGTTCTTTTCATTCATAATTAACTATCTTCGTTTCGTTCGTTCTTTTCTTATTAAATTTGACAATTTATATTACATGTTAAGGTTATCTACATGTCAAAAGTCCATACAGGATAGCTGATGTAAGCAAATAAATTCGAAAGTTTGTGAGAATGTATGGATAATTAATGTTTGTTACTCTTTCACGCAAATACTACTGAACCGATTACAATGAAATTTGGTATAAGCTTAAGACCCAGAATAAGAAATAGGCTTCTTATCCCGGAAATCCCACCAAAACAATTCAATTCAATCAATTTAAAAAATCCTACGCGATAATACAGGCAAACATTTATCTAAGTGTATTTGCCAATTTAAATTAATTAAACTCGTATAAAAATACATATTTATGGCATATTAAATTATAACCTTGTAAACAACTGAATAAGAATAATATACTCTAAATTGCCACTCTCTAATTAATATCATCGTCGTTTATTTTTAAAATCTGTTCACTATTTAATTGCCGAAAACTATGTTGAACATACATAAAACAATACATACGGACGAACGTAGAAACTATTTACTTCTTATATACATAGTTACAATTTATTTTCGTTCATATCTATCTTTTTTTTTCAAGGAACATGGGAATATATTGATGTTCTTATTGATTGTTCTGGATGAAAGATAGTACATAACGATATTATACATGTTACGAGCAATTAGATAAGTACGGGCAGTAATAATAATGTCCGGTCTGTACTCATAATGCCATACTCACTCGGATTATATGATTAAAATAGTCTGATTAATCACTTTTCCTGGTTATTATGAATAATAGCCATTTTGGGCTGAGCTAAGCTCTATTTTGGGCTGAGTCTTTGTTGCATAGTCGTTGGTTTGGATAAGTGTGTTGGGGTGGGTAGATTTTTGTTTTTTTTAACTACCCGAAAAGCTTTGCGGGGCTCCGTCGCGTCGGTTTAGCCTCGATCTAATTTATCACATTGCCCGGCTACAAGTAGGGAATTATTCATACTGCCCGGTCTAAATGATCGCGTCATGGCAATTCTGTCACGTCATGGAAAAAGGCGACGATTTTGGTTTTCACTTCAATAAAAATAAAATTCTTTAGATTAATAAAATTATTATTCTGAGCGTCTACGAATCAACCACTTAGATGTAAGATCAGCCGCAGACTGCGTTTACTGCTTTTGACAGTCGGTTGTTGGTTTAGATGAGCTTTATCGTGGTTGTTCCCTCGAATTATTGACCGTGAATTAATTACGTACTTGTCCAAAAGAAAATGAGGGTCACTTGTTATTAAGATTTATATTCGGTCTGAAAAAGTTGTTATAAATCACTCATATTAGACTTTCTTGTAAACATAACAAAGTTTACAGTTTAATTTTTAACATGTTTTTAGGTTCTATTTTATTAAGTGTTGTAAGCGCCTAAATATGTTATATTACCTAACAATGATAAAGATTTGAAGAATAAGCAAGAAGAGCATTCGCAAAGATAAAACTATATTTAAATACATTTTTATTTATAAAATGTGTTTAAATATCAATAAAAGTGTAACTACGAGCATATGAAAACTTTACTAAATTATATGCATCCTTTAAAATAAATAAGACAATTGTTTAAGAATAGTATTTATTAATTAAAATCACAAGTATTTACCTATTTTAATATTTCATTTAATTTTATTTGTCTAGGTACAATACATACCTACAATAAAACCCTAATCGATTTATATAAGCTTGGTCTAGGTATATTTTATATGTTATTTATAATAAGCAGATTATACCAAACATTATAGCTTAGTGTTAACAGAGTTTCACTCTGCTAATAAATCAAAGTAAATAACTTATTTCTCCAATTTGAAAGACAAATTAGATCTGATAATATTTTACCATAAAGCCAATTCGTCCTCCCCGTTGTAGTTCTTTTCCCTTAACCTTAAAATTACTCACAGGATTTCTTTTAAATGCTTATAACTTTACAAATCATACAAACCACTATCATATCAATATTATCATTTGCATCTACTTATATTATTATTAACAGAAATTAATTATTAGCGTTTATTAATCTACGCTTAATACTCTAAAAGTTCCCGGCATCCCAGCATATTCTTCATTAAATTTATCCCTGGGACGACAACTCTCATCAGTCAATGCTCTGTTCATCTCTTTTATGTAGTCCATGTTCTCTTTGCCGCCTAAAACTTCGAGCCAATTTTCTGAAATAATGAAGCGTATATGGTCAGTTTCTAGCTACATGATTAAACCCTTTTTTTATAGTGGGGAAATCTTCCAAAGATACCCACGGCCCCCAGGGAAGGAGCCGTGGGTTATGTCGGATTCTTGCCCACTAAAACCCCACTGTGTTCGGTCGAGCCGCTTTAATGATGGGGCCGCGGGTATTGGTTAGAATTCTTCCGCAAACCCCTCGGCACATGATTAAACCCTGGAGGGAATTATTAAATATAATGTCATAGTTTCAGTTATTAGCGATTACCCTTTCATCCTTATAGGATGATGATAGTTCTAGATATAATAATAGTCTTATCTATTTTTTGATTTAAGGTATTGACTTCTGATAAATCGGCAATAACCTATTGAAAAGCATCACTAACTCCGATTGATATTATTACAATGTTACTATAGATCAATGCCCACAATCTAAGAGTAACCAGATACATTAATTTACTCAAATTCTTCTTCGGCATATTAATAATATATGCAGTTACATATTTTGTAAAATTAAATTGTATTACTGACATGATTTAAAAGAGCAACTATGGAGTTTCTTGCCGGTTCTTCTCCGTAGATACTGCTTTCCGAATCGGCCGTGGCGGTAAATGTTAAAAATATGTAATGACGTTTCAAAAGTGCTTCTCGAAGAAGTCTAATTGAATAAATAAATGTTTGAGTTTAAGTTCCTTAACTATGCTGAGAATTATAAGTACAAAGCAAAATGTCAATACCTCTGAGGTCTGAAATAGATGGTTCTGTGCCTCCCAATTCCAGAGGAAGGTACTCCTTTCCGAACAACTTGATAATTTCCTCACAATCATTATGATGATGGAGCCTTTGAACCATCTTCGGTTTCAGTAACTGTTTAAGTATTGCTATGAACGCCTCGATCAGTTTCGACGATGTTATCAAATGAATCGATTTTATGCGCATGCCGTAGCAATCCTGGAAAATATATTATGTCATAATCAGGTTATATATTTTTTGTAATATATAACCTGAATAGTTGAGGAGGTGAATTTAGCAGATGTTCGTACTTATTTCAATATTATTTTTTAAAGCATGGAAAAAATCGATCACTAGGCGGGATTCGAACGCATTAATGTACTTTAAAAAAATCTCATAGTGATAAAGAAATTGAATGCTATAAAACTAAATAATAAATATTTATGTTCAAACTCTCATTATTTAATTGGGGATAAAAATAAATTTATTACATGAAAATCAACTTACAACAATGATCGTCAATGCCTGTTTTAGTTCCATAGGATTCAGGCTAGACAGCATATCTTGTAGGCTTGCCAATCTCATATCCACAATGCATTCATAGTTACCGACATAGTCGTGTGCCTTGAGGTATTCTGCAAACTAAATAGTCAATATTAAGTCAGTTGAACTGTAGAGCCGTGAAAATTGGGAATGAGCAGAAACGACAAAATATTTTTTTTTTGTTACAGTTTATTGTAGATAGGTTAATGTGTTAAATAACAAAGAAACAGTCTGAAACCAGAATTATGTGGATTAGACAATTACTGGGTACCATATCAGTATGCAGTGATCTCTGCAAGGCAACCGCGGAAGGAAGGTAAAAAAGCGTGCGTAAATGAACTTTGAAAACTTTTTAAGGAAGATGTGGACAAGAGAAAATATTTTAATAAAAATAAAACGCTGTGTTTGTCAAGATCTATCTATGCTTCTTTTAAACTGACTAACTCGTTTAATAAGATAAGAAAGATTATTATATATAGTAAGATTAAAAGTGGTATGTATTCAGTTTAGATTATTACTCAAGTATTTTTTAAATGATTATTATCTATAGGTATGTAGTGTATTTAAGTTTAGACGATTAATAATAGTTTCCTAACTTATACGATATGGACACCTTCAAGAAGAAAGCGTATAAATTCTTGAAAGGCCAACAAATCGTTCGCAAAGTGCCCTACAACGCGAACGCTCATGGGCGGCGACGAGCTTCCAAAAAGTAACTCGCTTGCTCTTTTGTTGGTGATAATATATAAAAAAAAGCCTAGTAAGTAGGAGGGCTGTTATTTTTACGAGATAATTATTATGTATTTACGTGATAAATGAAAAATAATTCAAATTACTTACGAAAAATGCATATTTAAAGAATTTCAGGAATGTAGTGGAATCAGGAGGCAATGCACTTATTTGTAATACCATTATCCTGTGGTTCTGTTTGCTCAATTTTGGCATTATCACTAAATGTCTGTAACAAAAATAACTGCTATATTTTATGATATAAATAATTCATTGATAGACGTTATAAGGTATAGGAGATTCGTATAAATTTTCCAAGTATGTACCTATCTTATGTATTGTCGTCACAGCATAATATGACGTCATAGCTGTTAATTTCATCCAATAGATAATAATAATCTATAACTTTTATGTTATTGACGTTCCAAGTGTTACTTGGATCGCATACTAAGAAAAACCACAAGTATTGAAAAACGGAAAAATTGTGTGCGTGTACTAGACAGTGTACACACGTAACAAGTGAAACTTCCTTATGACCTTATTTTTCAAAAAATAATTTACTATATACAATTTTACAGAAATACGTCGAATCACGCGTGGTCTGGTCCCTACCATGGATAAGAAAAAGATGGCGCGTAACGAAAAAATGTTACAATAAATTTTTTCCAACCCCGATAAAGAAGTTTCACTTCAAAAATAAATTTATATTATTATCACAAGCGATAACCACTCGTCTATTTGAAGACGGTGTCAGCTACGCCTTGTAGTTTTGAAGTGAGCTTATTTTTTTTTGTAAAATTCATTCAACTCATTTTAAGTGAAAAATAAGTTTTAAATAAATTAATCTCCTAATCTGAAAATGTTTGTGTATGTTCATAATTCATATACACTATTATATGAATTTATTAATTAAAAATACTTACAGTCGAACTATTTAAATATAAAATCTTAACAAATATAATATATATTATAAGTTAAAATGTTCTTCTTTTTTTTTGGAAGTCTTTTGATAAAAAAAAATGTTGTTCATAAATTGTTTGGAACTAATCCATTATTGAAAGTTCAAGACGTCAAATAATTACAGTTGTAGTATACATACAATTACAAATTACAATGTATATGATTTATTAATGCTAATTACTTATGAATACTTAATTATTTTAATAACTTATAATACTCTGAATATTTATAAGCGACATACGCAACTAACGTAGGTACCTAGTTAATAAGTCGATTTAAAGAATAAAAATTATTAAAACCCCTATTAATAATATCTATCTACTATTAGGTATTTTGTGTTGAAATTTATAAACAGTATTTAACTATTTAGCGTAAAATAGCTGAGCAATTATTTTTTAGGCTGCGTTTCCACCAAAGATGTGCGAGGATGCGTAGCGAGGCATGTTTCTTTAAGCAACCAATAGTATCGCTTCAATTTTCTCCCCTCCTTTCTTTTCTCTGGTGGAAACGGCTTAGCGTTGCTAGATTTTTGAGCATAAAAAACAAGCGAGGGATGTGTGCGAGAAACGTGTGCGGGGAAATATAGTTCTATAAGTTAACAATGGAAGACATTCCACAGTTGCGAACAACACATCCTCGCACCACGCATTTCCACGCACATCACTGGTGGAAACGCAGCCTTATAGTACGCGTGTAAAGCCTCGGACGGAAAGTAGACAGTGTAAATAATAATTATTAGCTATGGTAACATAGTCATATAATCATGTTGTAATGAGAATTCACTACGACTATAATTACCTTAAACATTGCATAATCAAACAATTACCTACCATGACACTACATTGTAACTTGATTAGAATTGTAATGAATCCATAAATATAAGTTTTATAAAAACTAGCTCCATCCTTCTTATAAAGTAGCCTCATAATAAATCTGGACTTGAATAAATAACTGACGACATTCCATTCAATCGTTTAAGTTTAACAGTATCCTTATTATCCACAATCATCATTATCATCATCATCAGCCCATATATTATGTATATTATGTTACATATGGATATAGCTGCCTCCTATGAGGATACAGGCCAAATTAATTATGATCATCGACTATAACTGTAATATTATAGTCGATGGATTCAATCAAAATCTGTGTCATACTATTTCAATACTGCATTATTCCGTAACGCCGTACAAAAATCATGGAGACAAGGGGAAAAATTACCTGTATACTTTCGAATTCTATCTGCACTCGGGTGGACAGCTTACAAGTGACAGCTTAGTGCTGAATCTTATTATTTTATGGTCTTATATCACTCTAGATAAGTCACCTGATGGTTCAAATTACCCATAAATTTTTTAACATGGGCAATATTTATAAAGCATTTGAAGGCTATAAAACTAAAAATATCATATTTTAATTGACTATACCCAGAATCCACAAGGTTAGCGAAGTCCTTCTCCAAGTCAGTAACGCCAAAAAACTGCGGCATCAGAGTCCTCATGGTACACGCTGTGTCGATTTGCTTCTTCGCTCGTTCTACAGAGCCCTTTGACGTCACGATAGTGGTCTCCACAAAATGATCAGCTGGAATGAAAGGAATGCAATTCATTGAATAGATAATTATTTTTTGACAAAAGAATAAACCAACTTTAAATTATCAGAACTAAACAAAATTTAAACAGTAGCACTGGGAGACACCAGCTCTTAAATAAATAAAAAGAAATATCAAAATCCGTTCACCCAATTTAAAGTTAACAAAAAAAAAACTGTCGAATTGAGAACCTCCTATTTTCTTGAAGTTGGTTGACAAAGAAAAATAAATATGCCCAAAACTTCCAATAATAATGGCCATGGGTAAATACAATTACGTTTTCTTTACATTTTTTTTTTGTAATTCATTTGGCAACCTACAAGTAATCATGTTTTTCTCCATTACATTGTATTATTATCTTTGTATGATAATAATAATTATGATATTAACAAAAACAGTTAGGTATGACATGGTATTGTGTTAGTTACATTCAATAGTTATGATAATCCGATTGCAATTTAACGATTATTATAATAATTGTAATCACATTTTTCTGTTTTTTTCCAAGATTGTCTTGGTATTTCATTCCGTAATTATGTCGTCTTTGAAAAAACAACATTGTAAATTGTCCTCCAACTATGTACTGACATGTCATTAGGGTTTTGACCATAATTCTTATTTTCCGTAATAAAAACGTGCTATGATTACTTTTATTATTTTATTATTGTGAAGAGCATGGCAATTTAAATATACTTCCTTTTATGATAAATGTAAAGGAAATAATCAAAAACTTTTTAGAGGTACCTACGGAAAATACCTTGTTTCTACAGAAAAGCGGACGACTAGGTACTACTTCATTCAATTTAAAAACAAATTATTTTTGTCAACAATTTTTAACAACAGATTTTTCATCTAGAGTACTTTTTTTGTTGGTCGGTACGTGCACAATTCCTAATACATCTATGAGTAGGAAACCATATTTTGTAAGGATCATGGCAAGGTTAATAATTATCAGAATCATAATCAATCATAATAAAACCTACAATCTATAAAAAAATTATAATTGTACGATAAAATTTGATATTTCTATTCTTATATTCTCCATTACAAGGATTGTTTCCGGTAATACTAAAATTCCTTTGCGTTTGCGTTGTACACTTAGTGCCCTTACGCACTAGCGGTTAACCGCTAGTGCGTGGGCACTTAAAATCATAGCCCAATTCTCGAAAATTATGAAACAAATTTGAACGTAATTATTCAGTTTGATTTTAATGGTCTAATTTGAAAAAAACTCGTCTCTCATAATCCTTAACAGGATGTATAAATTTTAAGATTGTTCTAGTATAGTTTATAACAGTATGCCAAACTATGTAATGTCCTCTTGGTTAAGGTTAATATTTATTCTTTATTCTAACACTGTCAAGGTGACTAAGATAATATTAAGCAATGTCTAATACTACTTTGGTAATTAAGACAGTTTTTTTGCAACATGAACATTGAACATTTCAAAAATTATAATAATTAAATTATAACAAAGAAACAATAGCACGTTTTCCAAAAAATTAAAAAAACAGAAATTTATGTCTTTTTGTATATTAATTGTCTGTATTATTTTTCTTTATTATAATCGTAAATATTAATTTGAACCTACCAATATTAAACAAATTCCTATTATTTTTAATGACGTGTTTTAAATTTCCACGAAATAGAAGCTAGATATTATAAGATTGACATTTTTCGACAAGGAAAACCCTCGAAGGCCTTACGCATGATTCTTCAAAGCTCGATCTTAATCATTTCTGTTTTAACATAAAACTCACATAAAATCATATACCTATATCGACTTTCAAAAATGACGACAGCTGTTTACGTATAAGTATTTTTTTTTTTTCAAATAATATATCTCAAGTAATTGTTTGGGTTTTGAACCTAAGTTCAAAAATGTTAATGGATGCTTTGGCCTTGAAATGTCAAATATCAAAAAAGGGGGAAAAAAATTGGCTAATACCTCATAGAATGCGTTCACGATGTGGTTCAAGGATTGGCAAATATAATATATTGTATCAGTGATATATTGTCACGTGTATTGTAATGAATTGCGTTTATATAATACTAAAAGCGATTTTCGAGCGCTCTATCTAAACTCAAACTCAAACATTTCCATTTTTGACGCATCAATTTTGACGAGAGCATTTAATCTATAAAGTTAGAGAAATTGATTATTTGTTTAATTGAATGTGCTATTCTCATAAATAGCATAATATATTTTTATACTGTGCTAAGAAATAATATGATAGGAGCAAAGCCATACGTGAATCGCAGGCAAATATAAGTAATGTATATATTTTTTGGAGATTTGGACAGTAGAAGAAAATAGTATTATGCTAATTAACCTCAATCCTAATTATTGAACCAGTCTGAATATAGCCCAAAAAGGATGATAAAAATTTGTAATTTCTGACCGGTTCTTTTATTTTTCGTTTAGATCATAGAACCATCTTTTTAATCAGAGTGTACGAATATGAACTGATTGTCCTTATAAAAATGATGACTCAAATGCTCAAACATGCTTTAAAAGCCTTGATTTATATGGTTCTGTTGCTTATATAGTTTTAATTGACAACTTTGATCTGCGTAATTAAAATATTACAGTCATCGATCTTATTTCAAATTTTAAGCTCATTGCAAGAATTTATAAAATCGTAAAGAAAGCATTCACTTTATGATGGTCTAACATAAAACGTTACGAAATTAATTTTAATTATGAAACAATTTTCGTTAATAATTAAGATTTAGTTGTTGCATTCTTGCATAATACATTTAATTACAACGGATTGGTCTACAAAAATAATTATAGCCTCTGTTATTACCTAGACTCTTCTAGTCGATATTTTATCATTTTGTACATGAAAATACGCTTAGTTTAGCACTCTTTTATTCTATCTGGGTTAAGGTTGCTAATAACTTGTTAGGTTGCAAAATTAAATTAAATTTTATTCGTATAAAATATTATAGCATAATATTTGAAACGAATGTGACTCAAGCATCGGGGAGGTTATCGAAGCAATTGAGAATTTATAAAATACATTCATTATAAGTAACTAGTCGTAAGAGCAATTTATTTATTTCGTTAGGACGATTCCACAATAATTTATGATCACAAATAAGGATGTCTATAGATTTTTCTAGTAAATAATTTTGACCAATTGTTTTAAAGCTTCTGGTAAATAATAATTATTATACTATGAACATCCAGACGTCATAATCTGATATTACGTTAGATGCTTGGATAGATGTTGTTATACATGACCTGAATTTATTCCAGTATGTAAAATAAGATCGTTATTCATTTCCATTGATTTCTTTTTACAAGGTGCTTTGGATTCACACTAATTAATCCAATTATTAAAAAGTTATTCAAAATATTATTAACCTCTTATCTAGTTATTGTAGCTTAGTTAAATTTACGAACTTAATGAACTACTTACTAATCTTTTATTTAAAATTAAAATATTGAACTTTTTAAGCTTGATCTCCAATGATAATTGGTCATAAATCTCATTGTTAATTAACTACTTACTAATCATTTATTTAAAATAAAAATATTGAACTTTTTAAGCTTGATCTCCAATGATAATTGGTCATAAATCTCATTGTTTCTTTTGTTGGAAATAAACAATGATTTTGAACCAACTTGCCTGTAATGGATCTGTAAAAAAATTACAATACGTGTCGTCGTGATCACATCCTGTCCTTGAGAAATAATAGTAGTATTATATCATATTTAAAAGCAAACAATGAAACAGAATGAGTGAATAATTGCCTTAACACCTGTGCTGTGTATAGGGTTCTCTAATAAAATGAGTTATAACCGTAGCCTCAAACAAACACTTATTTATTCAATTATGCCCTTTTCCCATTACGATACTTCTAGAATACGATACTCGAGTAGAATACTAGTTAGATATTTGCTCACTACCCGATGCTCGCATATTATGCGAATGAAAAATGACTAAATTCATCATTATTATGCCTCGTTTTTGTGGATGGACGTTATGTCGAGCGATTCCAGTGACGAAGAAGCTCGACTTCTACTGGAAGCACTTTTGAATCGTCATAACATAGTTTTAACAATTCACCACCGATTCAGAAAGCACATCTATGGAGAAGAACCGGCAATAAACTCCATAGTTGTTCTTTTAAAATCGTGTACCGTAAAATAGTTTTAAGTAATTTAGAAATTTGTATCACACATTGAAGCCTTTCGTCTAGAACCTGTTTTATAATCAAGCCTATATATATGGCATTTGTTTTATTTATTGAGAATTCCTATAATATGGGTGGAAAAGCAAAAGTATCGAAGATATGATATAAATATAGAACATATCATAACACAATTTAACCTACAATATATCTTTCTGTTAAATGATGAGGATTAATTGATAGGTACTGGGCTTTAAATCTATACCAATATTATAAAGCTGAGGTTAGAGTTTGTTTCTTTGAACGCGCTAATCTCGGGAACTACTGGTCCGATTTGAAAAATTCTGTCGGTGTTAAACAGCCCATTTATCGAGGAAGGTTATAGGCTATATATCACGCTACGACTAACAGGAGTGGAGCCACGGGGGTGAAACCGCGCGGAGCATCTAGTCCGAAATATACCTACATATCGCCTAAGAGTTTAAGAAATGTGTTAGAAGAAATTTCAAAAAAGGTATAGACATACGTAAATTTCACATTATTATTTTAGTACCAAAGTGACGAAATCTTAACCACCATTTATTCTGAGCTCATAGTAATTCATCATTTTCTTACAATATCTCCAGAACCCACCAAATCAGATTTTACTAGGTATATCCTAGTGATCGTATGTTTATAGATTAAGTAAATTTGTTTAAACCAAAATTTTAATTTTTAAGGATCAGTAGTTAAATAACTTTTCCAAGTAAATTTTCAAAAATAAACAAGCTTTGAGTACGTATCAATTACGAAGTACGAACCCTTTTAGTGCGTGCTATCAAATGCCCACTTGACAAAGTATTTAGACTAATTACAGTAATTGCTGATTGAATTTTTTTTTTAATTATAGTGACGAGAATTAAATGCTCAATTATTACTAGACTTATTGTAACAATACGAACGTCAATAGTGTCATTAAATCAAGTATTTTTCATGGAGAATAGGCACCTAATTAAATAGTTATGAATTAGTCACTTTTATGAATTACTGTAAAAATGTAATAATTGAACAACATATTTAAATATGAGTGTGTTTTTACTTGCTTTCGACGAAAACATTAAAATTTTTTTGAAGGATAATGTCACCCTAGAATTCATTCAAAATAACCGTCTCAATATAAAAAATAAATTCCCAATTCCTAATTTTGAAATACTTCGGTGTGTACATTTAAATTAAATATTAAAAATTAATTAAAAAAACTCACTAAAATCCTTTTTTCTCAAGTGCGGTTGCTGCTGAATCCATTCCTTTAAAATATTAACGGCCTGTTTCATCTCTCCCGGCTTATCCATATTAATTTCTTTCCTAACAACTTCCAGAGTATCTGGGTTTACTTTTAATATTTTATCCTGCGGTATGAAATCCATTGTAGAAAATAGTACTTATTTATTATATATTATTATTCAGAGCGTCTACGAATCAACCTCTTAGATGTAAGATCAGCCGCAGATTGCGTTTACTGCTTTTGACAGTCGGTTGGTGGCTTAGAATATTATATTAATGAGCTTTAGCATGGCTACTCTCTTGTATTATTGACCGTGAATAATTATGTACACTCATGACAAAAAATATAAATAAGAAACTAGGGGCCAAAGCAACACGTACTGTCACTTTTAAATCAAATTTGATATCGTTATCTAGAGATTATAATAATTATTAAAACCCTCAAATAGTTGACAAACGAATATTAACATTTTAAAAATATTTTTTTAATCTGTTTATTTTGTGCCAGTTTTCGAATTTCAAACTTATTTGTTTATAATCTAAGGAGATCTTATTGTGTACATAAAAAGGAATATACATAATAAAAAGTGTTACATAATTATGTATAAGAAATATTTATGTGCTTATGATATTATGGTGACTTATAAATAATAAATATTATTACTATTACAGACCAAATAATTATACTCTACCAAAATAATCGTTCGTGAAATAATTAAGATTTAATTTTTTTAGATTTTAATTAAAAAATTAAAATAAAATGGGAATATTTTTTTGAAAGAAAGAAATATTTTTTGATCGTATGGGGAAATTGTTTGAGCCAAAATCATTTTTTACTGCGTGTAACTCAGAAACTTTACGGAAAAAATGATTTAGGTACAACTTGTAGATAATTTTATGGCCTTTCAACTTTTCCTTGAAAGTTTTTCTCTAACATGTACTGTTTTTGAGATTTAAGGGAAAAATGAAAAAAAAATGGACCTTTTCCCCCCTCCCCCCACTCCGGGGCTCCTCCTAGTATTCCGGGGTTTTAGTATGTTTATTACCTAGGGACTCTTGACATGTTTCCGAAGAAACATCTAACGTTACTAACTCACGCACTCTGGACCCCCCTTGGAGGGACTCATTCAATGGACTATTTGCAGTATTTAATTTCCAAATATAATGTGTCAGTTTTTTTGATGGAGTCCTACTTAGGCTCATAGATTTTGAAAAAAAAATATGGATAAAGACTTACAATTAATGCTTATTTTTGTTACTTACTTTCAAATGTTGTGAAATACCTCCGTATTAGGTGCTTTTACCTTAATCTTTGCTCAAGCGATATTGGTCTATAGTCTATACTAATATTAAAAAAGGTTTGTAATTATGTATATATGTATGTATGGTTTTTACGCATAAACTACTGGACCGATTTTGATGAAATTTGGCACAGACAATCTTTAGACCCTGAGAAAGAAAATAGGCTACCTTTTGTTGCGAAATATGTACCACGGGCGAAGCCGGAGCTGACCACTAGTTGTTTATATGTACGTTATACGTACGTTCTCAGAATAATAAATAATCTTTTATTATTCGTTTGCTTCTTGCTTATAATCTTACCATTTTGAAAAAAATCCTCATTAGGGAAACTTTACAATGAATATGAATATATACATAATAAGAAAAATATGATTAGTTATGGTATGGATTTGATTTATTAGAATAAGATAAATCTTGAGCTAAATAGAAAACCAAATTGATGAAAGACACACAGAATTGAATGAAACTCAAAATCAAAAACCTTTGCAACCTTTAGCTCTCTGAATACGAATATCTTAATCTTAATATATATAAATCTCGTGTCACAATGTTTGTCCTCAATGGACTCATAAACCACTTAACCGATTATAATAAAATTCACACACCATGTGCAGTTTGATCCAACTTGAGAGATAGGATAGGTTTTATCCCGGAAATCCCACGGGAAAGGGAACTATGCGGGGTTTTGTATGAAAACGCGGGCGAAGCCGCGGGCGGAAAGCTAGTTAATTGATAAAATAAAAATAAATAATAAAGTTTGATAAACTACAGCAGCTTTTGAAGTTCACTCGAAAAAGGCTGAGGGAGGAGGCACGTTTTTAACTGTATCATACAAAATGTCATGTTATAATGAGGTTTAAATTATTCATTTGTTTAAAAACATTTTATATTTATTGACCTTGTTATTGACCTAGATAATTAAGGAGTGCTTCAACTTCGAATCTGCTTTATGTCTGTTTTTGCCTAACTCGAATATAACTAAAACTTTACCATAATCATACGAATGCATATTGCATAATGATTTTTTTTTACTTTAGAATCTTGTGATAACGTGAATAATGTGATGTCAAAGTTTTGAACCTTTTACCAGTTTTATCTTATAAAATATCATCTAATTACTTGTCGTACTCGATAAAGGGAAAGTATCAAACACCTAACTCGTTCATTTTCCTATAGTCAGGTGACAGTTTTAAAACTTTTTTTTAGAAGAACTTTCAAATAATAATTAAAATAAATAGAACTATCCTATTTGTTGAAATTTATATAGATTTGTTCAATAGTATGAGTTATTATAATATCTTTGAATTATATACTTATGTGCAAATTTCTCATTTTTTAACCATCTTATTATAATAAAAACGTAATACTTACAGATGATATGAATACAAATAAAACTACATAATAATTTTATTAAAAAAGGGTAAAAAAGAAAGATGATTTTAAGCAGATATAACTTTATTTATATACATAATTGTGTTTTTCTTGATGTTTTTAAACACAGTAACTTATTTATTGAATTAAATACTAAATGACATTACCAATATTGAAAAATAAGACGAATTTATGTTAATTGTATCAGTTCTAACATTGCAATTAATTTAATATAATAATATACAAACCCTCCATCCATTATTATCAACAGAAAATACCAATTAACTGCAAATGTATGCAAATAACATAACCTATTCTATGTTTTTATTTAAATTATCATTATCCTTAATCATATTTAAAATAAAAATAAAGGAAATAATAAACAATAGATAATATTTCAATTTGAAGAAAAACTAAACACAAATTAAACCAAATTTCCACCTTCACGCACTGAAGGTTTCGTGTTAAATAATATATATTTTTTACATTTTTCCAAGCTATACAAATCAAATTTATAAAAACGTGAAAATTATAAGTATCATATTATAATATTATCAAACAAAATTGTTATCCGTCCCATGTGCCTGTTGGCTGTTTGTCTGTCTATTCATGATAATCTCAAGAACTGTACTGCACCTATGGATTAATAGATAGCGTGTTTATCAATGAAGATTATAATATTGTTATACATTAATTTTAGTATAATTTTCTAAGTTATTGACGACGGGAGCAAAGTCGCGGGTGGAATGCTAGGGCACAATAAAATATAAGAGATAAAATTCTAATCTACACTCAACACTCGGAATGTCCCAGGCATGCCAGCGTACTCTTCGTTGAACCGATTGTTCTGACGAAGATTTTCGTTAGTTTTCGCTCCCCTCATTTCTCGCATGTAGTCCATGACATCTTTCGACGATAGAACGTTCACCCAGTCATCTAAAAGTATAAAATTTAAGTATAATATAATATTTTTAGTATTTTATTTAATTGATTTATATTACTGTATTAGGTCTTACACATCATTTCAATGCTGAAAACGGTTAAGTAATTACATACAAAACTGTTTTCAATAGTGTTTAGGCATCATTTAATTCCTGAAAACTGGTAAGGACAAATATAGCCGTTTTTATTATCTTTAATGAGTGTCGATAAACTATAGTAAAATCACTGAATATACTAGAAACGCTAAAGTATTAAGTATGACTGAATGAGAGCCGAAGTACTATCATTATAACAATTTATTGATTTTCTATTAAAATATATAGACTGTAGTGGAAGGTACCATTGTATAACGTAGTAATGTAGAACTAGTACCTAACTATTTAGTAATAGTGATCGAACCTATCTTGCTAGTAACAAAAACATAAAGGAAAACTGAAAACTGAAATAACTGTATATAAATCAAACGTTTGAGAACTAAAAAAGCAATTCCTAGTCAACCTCTTATACAAAAATAACAACCATTGTAAAAACAATGAAGATCTAAGAAGGCCTATTGAAGTGAAAATCGGTATTTCTTAGAAACGCATTGAGTATTGTTACTGATAATAATTTTAATGATCAAATTCTTGAATTTCTTTTTCAAATTTCTTTGTCTTCTCTTTTCTTCTCTTTGTTGATAAAACAATTTATGAAGCATCTCATAGTGAAAAAAATTCGCTTACCACAGTCTGTGCGTGTGTGTACCTACTTTACATCTATAAAATTACGCAATTACGTAATATTTTGATAAAATTTTGTTTTTATTAAATTTCGAGAAAATCATTTAAACGTCGCAAAATATTAAGTGGTTTATAAAAGAACTAGTATTTAAGGGTCAAGGCTCTCAGTCTTTTTTAATGAGTTACATTTCAATTAGTTTAGTTCGTGTAATTAATTAAATGAATTATGTTATGTGTGCCAAATAGGGTAAAGTGTTTTGTATGTAATAAGTAAGAAAACTATTATAATATTATATTCTGTGGTTATAGCACAGATTGCTTAATTACTTTGACAAATAGTAAGGGGGCGCCCATAAATTACGTAAAGTGTGTTTTCAATTTTTGAACTTTACACCCCCTCCCCCTTTCCCCAGCGTAAGGATTGAAGATTTGATTCGCCCCATAAAAATGTCACGTAATTTATGGACGCGCCCTAATTGGTGCTATAACCGCAGATTACTACAATTTGTAAATAGCACCTACTACGTAAGTAATATTTGACATCAGTCAATAACAAAAAGTTTTCCGTCAATAGTCATCTTTATCGACAGAAAGTTTTTTTGTTATTGACTTACAAAAACGATTTCAAAGGACAAAACGTAGACCGTATAAAATGTTTCTTAATAATATAATAGCATAATACAATATCTGTTAAGATAATTTACGTTGACAGAATCATAAAAAAAAATGTTTACGCACTTATTTTATAACGACTAGAAACCGAGGTTTCCTCCAATATAATATTATAAACTAGATTTCCGCCCGCGGCTTCGCCTGCTTTCTAGACCCTAATAAATTATATACCAAAACCATCTTCTTGAATTCTTGATTCACTCTATCTGTTTAAAACATCACATTAAAATCTGTAGCATAGTTTTAAAGTTTTTTAGCATAGGGACGTAGGGACAGAGAAAGCGACTTTGTTTTATACTATGTATTGATGAATAATAACCAACCTTGCAATTCTTTTATAGATTTTTCATATCCTCCAAAATCCACGGGTAGCACATCTTTTCCAATAATATCAAACAATTCATCACTAGACTTATGAATATGTATGCGGCTTGCTAATTTTGGTTTTAGTATCTGTTTGAAGATCTGCACTAGAAGGTCGATCGCTTTTGACTGTGTGATCATGTGGATGCCCTTTACCTTCATACCGTAGCCATCCTGAAGAATAGAGCATGTTTTAAACTTTTAAAGTAGGAAATAGTGTAATTATACAGATCATCTTATCAACAAGAAATAGAGGCTAAAGTTTAACAATAATAAGAAAATAAATCAGAAACTAATGCATTATTTTCCCATGTCGTTTCACGTTACGTTTTGTAAGTAGATGCCTTATACTTTAAACGTTATATCTAAATGTTTTTAATATTAGAATACCCAAATTATAAAAAATATAAAGAAACCAATTTCACTTCAAATCTATTTGATTATCCAATTATGATGCATTTTTATTCCTAAAAAAAATTTAAGTATGTGTTATAAAACTGTATTCCTCACCATATAAATACTGAAAGCTTGTCTCAATTCGACGACATTAATGTTGGAGACAAATTTAACTAAATCTACTTCGGTCAGGTCATATACCACACGGAATCCATCAACGTAGTCATACCGCCTTACGTACTCTGAAATCTAAAAGAAATGTTTCATAATAAATGTACATATATATTAAGTTAAATAAATACACATAAACACAAAGTTTCTTATGATATATTTCAACCAAAAATTCTTTATCAAGTTTTTAAACTTAAACAAAATTATTATTGAACCTTTTAGTGGTTTTGAAAATGTATCAACGATAACATATTATTTATAAACTACTATGCGAATATTAACGAATTTGCTTGCAGGCGTAAAGTATGTTAAAATATGAGTATCGAAAAATTTGCTTAGACTAAAACTCAATGAAAATGGATGATAAAATTATAATTTTTATTTACAGATATTTGATGATAATTACTTACAAGAATGCAGAACCTATACACTACACTAATATGCTGAGCATTAGTGGGTGTCTTCAAAGCCTTCGCTACGAACAATCGATGATGTTCCTTTGTTAATTTTGGACAGATTGCTACATTTCTGCAAGAGTAAATAAAAAGTATTTTAGGAGTTTTTATCGTTACAATTAAGTTAAATTGAAATACGATATGCCAAAGTAATATATTACCTAATAGATTAGTTTCACTGGCGTAAGATCCGGATCAAAGTTACATTCTATAAATTTAATGTCTGATTCTGATCTGTTTTAGGCTACTTTTCTAATGAATGCGCAAATGAAAAATATAGCTGTTCCATATTTTTCATATATGAATCAAGTTTTAGGACAGATTTAGTTTGTAATTTATTATCGAATCTTTCATATTAAACTAGTATTTAGTCGTGTTTTATTTTACGCAAGTATTTACATAAAAATACTTTAAGGAATTAAAACTTACATAACTTCAAACATTACGTTCAAGTCCTTCTTAGGGTTTAGTTCTTGGAAGAATTCAGGCATCAGAGTTTTAACTGTGCACATTTTGTCGAGTCGCTTCTTTGCATTTTCTATCGATCCTTTTGATGTTATTATACATGACTCCAAATAGGGATCAGCTGCGGAAAATAAATGTAATAATTAATTATTATTAAATAATGTTTATTTTTAAGAATAAATGAAGAGTTAATTAAGAAATACCATGAAAAATTAGAAAATTTATATGCGGAAATGTTTTTAAACAGTGCAATCTGTGCAATAAGTGCAGCTAATTAGCTGTGGTTTAAAAAATAATATAAAAACTATAAATAATATAATATTATATTTTACATCATGCTCTTAATTTTTCACATAAATATTCCATACTAATATTATAAATGCGAAAGTAACTCTGTCTGTCTGTCTGTTATTACTCAATCACGCCTAAACTTCTGAACCAATTTTCATGAAACTTGGTATGGAGATATTTTGATACCCGAGGGAGGACATGCTACTTTTTATCCCGGGAAAATGACGCAATCCCGGATATCCCACGGGAACGGGAACTATGCGTGTTTTTCTTTGACTGCGCGGGCGAAGACGCGGGCGGAAACCTAGTTTAATATATTTATTGAATACTTCAAAAGTGAATAGTCAGCTTTGTTTGAGTTTTAATAATATTTAAAATATGGGATAATTATTATTTATTCGTCATTCTACGTCCACGTCATTCTATAAGCCTTCTAGAAAGTTAATTTGTCAAGGAACTCCACAAACGTTAATATTAATATCTATGCTAGTTATACTAAAGAAATTAGGTCTAGGACAATCTAGTTTGCAGTAAAATTGCTCAGGTGATGAATAATAATAAAATAAAGGTTTTATCTTCGCTGCGTAAAATTATAAACATTATAGGCGTTATTTGTAGAAATAAATTTTTATTTACTGAAGTATTTTTGGAATCAAATTCGTACATCTTTGAAACGTGATTCGCTTTTACTGGTCTCAAACGTGATGGTAGTTTAACAATTTATTAATCTAGTATCGTTTTATGTCTATGGTATTTTAAATTTTAATATTATATGTATAATAATGTAATATAAATACATGAACAAATGCACATTCACACCTATACTAATATTATAAAGCTGCAGACTTTGTTTTTTGGTTAGCTGGGCGCTAATTCCAACTACGGACACGATTTGAAAAATTATGTCACAATTAGATAGTGCATTTATCGAGGAAGGATTACATATTATGATACCTATATTCACGCTAAAACCAATTACAGCTAGTGTATTATTTTAGTGAAGCTTCCTTTAATCTTATCTCATTTAGATCACTTTAATACCCCAAATTAAATGCACATGTTAACTCTGATTAATTATTGCTCTAGATTGGTTATATTTGACCAACTTTTAGCGTTTAGCTACTATTATGTATTCTGTGCAACTTTACAAGAACAGCATTCTGGCATTTACAACAGATGGTCTGGCTGACCTAGACTTTTAATTTTACACCACTTAAGTGCTAAGTTTATTACGTGTTTTATGACCGACTTTAAATCATATAAAATGATATAGAGTGCATGCTAAAGTTAATCAGTTTTCACAAAATATACTTATATTACATATTTATTGAAATAATTAAAAATCGAATCTTGGGGTATGCCTTATGAGTCACATATACATTTCACGTATTTATCATTTATGAGTTTCTTATGGATCTACTCTATTTCACAACTTCCTATTTATTTACTTTATAGTATTATATAAGCAGTATTATAATGACATTCTACTGTTCTTAGTGTTAATAATTGACTAACAAACTAAAAATAATTCAAATGTCTACATTTTTAATATGAAAAAAAACCCGTGTAAAACCGTTTCCTTTTAAATCTTTAAAAATTTAGGACCAGACAAAAAGTAAGAATATGACTATAATAACAGAACAGAAGATTTTTGAATTATAATAAGTAATTTTCCATTAGTTTACGTGGACAATAATTATATGAAATTAAACACGTTTTTTCGACTATTTTAATATAAGACAAATTTACGGGGACTATTCGCAAACATTAGCCTATGCATATAATATTTTAAATAGGCATATTTTATACAAATGTGCCTGTAAAACTAGTTTGATTGAATTAAATTAAGCCTACAACCTTCATTTAGTAGATGTTATTGACGTATTTAAAAGAGTTTTTATTTATTTATATAATAAGCATAAGCATTATTGTCGAAATTAATATTTGCATTGAAAACTTCTTTAGTCGCGTTGATCTCCAGAAAATGTCTAATGGTTTCGCTTTACCGGCTTGCTGGTGTTCTCAAAATTCACATTTAAATACCAAAATTGTAATTATAAGTGTACACTTCTATCAGCAGTCTTTGTGACTGATTTGCTTTTTAACTGAATTATTTAATTTTATTTAAAAGAGAAAAAATAAACATGCTTCTCTCATTGGAGAGAGAAGAGCTGTTCCTTTGCAGTGCGCGTTAAAAAATATATTGATGATATTGTTTACGATATTATCAGAAAAACAAATAATAAAATAAGATAATATATCATCATAGAACTTAAAATGTCGAAAAATTAAAAAATAAACAATACTAACGAAAATCCTTCTTCAAGAAGTGCGGTTGACTTTCCACCCATTTCTTCAAGATTTCGATGGCGTGTCGCCTGTCTTCTTCTTTTTCTAAATTGATGCTTTTTCTTACAAACTCCACGGTATCTGTGTGTAATTGTAACAGCTTATTCCCTTGTATTTCTACCATTTTTCCTTAGAGATGAATATGTGTACTCACTACAACTGCTTCATTTAAACTGCGGTGATAAGCTGCGATTTTTACTACTGAACGCTGGTTAATATTATTATATTTATATTTGCAAAACGTCAATAGGCTTTTTAAATTATTATTTTAATTATTTAAAACTTTTATAATAACAGCTGTAAGGGACCTTTAATGAATAAAATAAAACAATAATAAATGCCAATTGCAAGTAAATAATTTATTGTTTAATTGCAATGATAATGGATATAACTACATATTTTAAAAATTATATTTTTTTAATTTGATTTGTTGTAAGTTTAATAAGAATAAATAATAAAGTTTTTATTTACATTGTTCTTGAGGGGTTACAGTCCTTAATTTAAAATGCATTACAAAAAGAGAGTATATTATTTTAATGGTCATTGTCATTGAGTTATTTTTATTTGATTTGAAACACAGGACGTTTCAAAAACTTATACTAGAGTAATCATTTTGGAAAATATATATTATTGATAGCTTCTATAAATTAAATTGAAAAGCTCTTGCTCTCTCGCGTTCTCTTGCCATAAATACCATAATGTTGTGATCAAAAAGTCATTTAAAAAAATAATTTACGGAATTCTTTAAGTGTCGCGAGTCAGCCTCGAACTTATATTAATGGATTTTTGATTTTTTTCCACACTCAGTAGATTTTACTACATATTATAATTTATATCATAGAAAATAATATTTCAAAAAACTACGTTACCCTATGGAAAAAAAAACCCACCCACCTTGAACATTTTTAGAAGAACCAATACCTAATCAAATAATGTTAAGTGATAGTGTCTAGTGAATTGAAAATTAATTTATTAAAATGAATGTTAAACGTAATAAAAAAACTCACCAAAGTTTGCTGTTTTATTTCTCTTCACAATGCTAATTATATAAACACTATTTTGTTAGCTTCACTTGCTTCGCTCTATGTTTGTAAGTCAGTACTTTAGACTAAATTTTCTCACTTTAAACGGATATAACAGATTTAATTCAATCTTCGTACACTTGTCAACTGTGTAACTTCAATAATTTCATGATTTTCAGCGTGTTTTTTTTTAACTATATTAATTTATTTCTATATCTTAATTTCATTTTTGGTATAATATTGCATTGTAAATTGTTTAAAATATGTCAATCCTTGACCTGTTAGTACCTACAAAACAATTATTTTTTCATTCAAGAGTATGGTCAGCCCCCCTAGCCAAGTGGCTTTCTGTTAGCGTAGCGTTCAATAGAATAGACTACGAATGTATGAGATTGACGTAAGCTGTAGATAAACGTATCTGTTGAACGCTACGCTAACAGAAAGCCACTTGGCTAGGGGGGCTGGTTGAATAAAAAATGTCATTATCGAGGTGAGCTGATCTCAGCAAAAGTTCATGAGTTGTCTGAAAATCGAGTTATTAAGGACGTCCAGGAAACATATTAAAAACCAAAATTGCATTCAGATATTAGATTATTACCTATTAAAGAAAATAATTATGTATATTGGTTGACATACCACGGAGATATAGAAATGTACCTACCTACATCTCTTTTAAAACGACATCGACAACGATATTGCGAAGGATCGTTTTGTGAATGACAGTTTAATAAAAGTAATGTATTTATTAATAAAAATAATACAATAAATAATGAAACAAGACTACTGTCACTGTTTACCTTAATCCTACTAATATTATAAATGCGAAAGTTTGTATGGATGTATGGATGTTTGTTACTCTTTCACGTAAAAACTACTGAACCGATTACAATGAAATTTAGCACACATATAGAAGGTAACTTGGATTAACAAATAGGATAGTTTTTATCCCGGAAATCCCACGGGAACGGGAACTATGCGGGTTTTCCTTTGCAAACGCGGGCGAAGCCGCGGGCGGAAATCTAATTAACTATAAATATACATAGCTATATACAAAATTATTGCCTGTTGTATTTAATCAGAACTCTTTAATGATAAGAGCACACATTTCTTTTTTGTTTAATTATATAGATATATTGTGTTTAGATATCGCCTAATTTATTATTATTAATTTCTGTGAATGTAGTGTTCATCTGTAATAGTTGTGCATAGTAATGTATAAATCCTATTGTTACTGTTTAACGTGAAAGACACATAATATGTAACGACTGGTGATGAACATTTTTAAAGAAAAATTAAAAAAAAAATCAGTAGACGTTCTCCAGTATAAAACTTTATTTAAAATAATTAATTATACAATTGTGTTATTTTTTACATTAATTTTCATTTTAAACTCCTTAAAAATAATAATTAGCAATTATTGCGAGCCTCGTCGGAAATAAAATATTTTTTCCCAAAAATGATACCATCTTACTCGAAACATAAAAGTAAATTTGGAAAAACTTGTTCCTTGTGTAATCCAATGCTATTTTTAGTAATTTAAAATACTTAACCATTATATTTAAGTTCGTAGGTTCAGTAGCCTAAGGGCTAGCGCATACATACAACTTTTAGTTGAACAAATATTTTGTTGTGTCTCATAAGTATAAAATGAACGGGCGCATTCTGTCAACTCGATAATTGATCGATAAAAAAGTCAAAAAGCTGTATTATTCGCTTTTTAACCGACTTCAAAAAAAGGAGGAGGTTATCATCAATTCGGCCGGTATGATTTTTTTTATGTATGTACACCGATTACTCCGAGGTTTCTGAACCGATTTACGTGATTCTTTTTTTGTTCGATGCGGGATGGTGTCGAATTGGTCCCATAACATTTTTATTCCTATATTTGAAGTCGGTTGTTTTTAACGCAGTTATCACTTGTGATTGAAAAGTTCGACAACTATCGATCACACGCTCATTGTGTATTGCAACGTATTGAAGTGCGCATAATATAATCGACTAAACAGTTGCTCCGCAAGTCACAACCGTTCAGTCTCGCTTTAGCATTGGAAGCAGAAACGAATTTTCCTATTGCTTTTAAAACGTATTTAGAGAAAAAACACAAGCTATAACTTAATGGTTAAATGACATGGTCCTTATCACTGACACAAATAACTGTTATATATTGTGTTTGATAATAAAAATAGGAACAAAGGAATCGGTTGATCTCTCAATTAATAATGTGGATCGTATACAATGAAACAAGTTTATAAATAAGAACGTTTATTTAGCTACTTATAATTAATTAATTGAGTTGATGCAAATGTCAAATGGCTTAAGACTTCTTACTTACCTACCTATTAATTAATAATTATTAAAAACACCTGCATTTAAATAACAGATTTCCATGCTTAATATGATACTGCTTAAATGATGAGCAAATATAAAATACGTACGTAAGAATAATTTCAATCAATATACACGAATACACGAATAAAATTAAAAGATTCGAAGGCTTGTAAGTTTGTTTATGTTGGATAAACACAAAAACTAGTACATGGATTTATTAAATTCTGTGTCCTTTGGAAATCTACCTTTTCCTACGTGGTATAAGCTGTTTTTTTTTATATTTTATCCCGAGTCCAACCCGGAGCTCACTCAACTCTATTTAGGATGACAAACAAAGCTTTGTAGAGTAAAAATAATATAAAGAATATACATTATACATATTTTAAAGAATGGTTTAATATATTTAATCTAGGCTTAAAACTCTAAAGGTTCCGGGCATGCCAGCGTAGTCCTCGTTAAATTTGACAGAAGGTCTGCAAGCTTCGTCGGTCTTTGCTGAGTTGATATCCCGTAAGTATTTTTTTAATTCTTCCCGGGACAAT
Organism: Colias croceus; assembly: GCF_905220415.1. Taxonomy (NCBI): domain Eukaryota; kingdom Metazoa; phylum Arthropoda; class Insecta; order Lepidoptera; family Pieridae; genus Colias; species Colias croceus. Next base: position 5,778,823 of record NC_059555.1, read on the forward strand.
TCTTCCAGCCAGTCCTCTGAAATATTAAGTGATTTTTAGTTTAATAACTCAGGCCCCGGAATCACAAACACAATAGAAAATTTATTGTGTCGTGGACCGATCGGGCCGCTTTTCAAAAACAAAAATCGAAATATAAATAAGTTAAAGAGGAACTAGTGATTATTAGTGTGTTTCTTTAAAAATCTGAATTATAAAATGCAGTTCCATCAATCTATGTGTGTATTTCATACAAGTATAAAATACATACATAGATTGAGTGAAAAGAGAATTCACATAAGTTTTTCATAGGATACACAATTAAAGTTTTATTTATTGAAATGTTAAGTTTACGTATTATTATCTGACGACTCTTTGTTGAAATATCAAAGATTTATTTCTTTTTATTTAATTCTATTAAAAAAAAAGATAGTTACTAGTGCATACTTTAGATATTAATTATAAATTTATAAACATAATTATTCATAATCATAATCATTGTGCCAATTTGTTCAAGTGATACCACTGTCTTCAGAGTACGTGGTTATGTATGTAATAAATTTAATTTTAACCATCCTCATAAACGTTTATGTCGTAAATAGGAGAAGGACAGAAATATTAGGTACTTTAAACAAATATGATTACCGTGAATAGCTTTCAATGATTTCTCATAGCCACCAAACTCCTCAGGCAGGATATCTTTGCCAATAATTTCGTGAAGATCTTCACAAGACTTGTGCACGTAAATCCGACCACCTACTTTGGGTTTCAATATCTGTTTCAGGAGAACTACTAGACCATCAATGAACTTTGAAGCGGTTATAAGATGAATCCCTTTGATTTTCATACCGTAGCCTTCCTGGAAATGTAGATATTGTTTAGTAAAAAGTGTCTATGCTATGGATATAGTAGTTACGTCAATAACCTGGTGATAGTTATCTAGATATAAAGAATTTCTGTATAACTTATAAGTATAAAAGGCAATAGGTATTATGAAGATTCTTTTAATCACGTGAAACAAATCTACTTTTATGATAATGTTAAACAATGGTATAAGATTTCACTTATACGTCTTGTTAATAAAAAAGCAGTAGTAAAGAAAATAGCTATAGTGGCACGACTTAGTGACTTCTCCTCTACCTTTACATAAGTTGATAGGTTTAGAGAAATTTTATTTCAAAGAATTTACTATTAAATTATTCTAACATTTTAAAGTAATATGTAAACACTTAAACAAAAAAAAATCAGGTGTGTATATAGATTTAGTATCGCAATAAAATCATACTACGGTATGTATGCAGTATGGCTGCGCTCCTTCGAAATGTTAACATTGATATAAAGTTACTAAATGTGCTATGTAATGACAAATGACTAAACCATACTATATCTAGAACGCCAATGCAAATAAGATTAAGGCTGGTTGCAGAGCTTGACCGACCATCAGTGCGTACGTCAGTCGCGCTTGTCATATGTATGGAAATTCATAAAACCGTTCATAGCTAGACCGACCATACGCACGCGTATTGTCATGCGCATTAGTGTCATAGTCATACAATTGTTGATGCGTATCGTCAGGACCAACGGTACGCACTGACGGTCGGTCAAGCTCTGCAACCAGCCTAACTGACGTGATCGATTTCTACATCTATTTAAATACTTACAAGATAGATTGTCAAGGCGTGTCTCAGATCCATAGGATTTAGCTTAGTTAATAGATCCATCATGTTTATATCTGTAAAATCGACAACCAGCCTGTAACCTGTGATGATGTCGTGGGCCTTTATGTAATCTCCAATCTGCAAATGCAATAAATCATATAATATAAGTAATATTAATCGATTGAAAGTACATACATACACAAGTACATACAAGACTTGTGTAAAATAAGGAATTATTTATTCCGTTTCTATAATATAATTTCAATTTAATACTGGAATAAATAAGTAAACAACACAATTCATGAGGTAAAAATTTGTTTTTTATGCTTCGGTAATTCGTATTGTATTTGCATAATACAAATTACCGAAGCATGTCATAGGCCTAATTTCAACGTTTAGCAAATTATGAACAATAAAAAGTGCTATATAAGTTAAATTATGATATCTTGCTGACTTTGCAGCGTAATAAATATTGTACATAGTTTAATCTAGGCTGTAATTTATGTGCATACTAAATTTTAGCCAAATCGATACAATATTTTTTGCGTGAACACAAAAATTTAAACATCCATGCAGACTTTCGGATTCAAAATGCTAGTAGTCTGATAAATAACAACGAAAAAAATGTTCAATAAGTATTTTAAAATTGTATTTAATTTCTTAATGCTTTTTAATTCATAAAATTCCCCAACAACTCCGTAAAAATTCAAATCAATACAATGCTGCCGAAATTCAAGTTTGCAAGAGTAATTAAATTACCAATAAAATAAACAAGTTTTACCAAATATCCATATTTGAAGTAATTCGTTATCTGCGCTGTATCCGTGACATTTGCTGTGAGCTTCGATACGAATACTCTATAATGCTCCTTAGTCAAATTCGGTAAAATTACCGGAGTACTGAAAAAATATAACAAAACATGTAAAAATTATTGCGTAATATTTTCCTAATGACACGACATTAAAGTTATTAAAAATAAAAAAATAAAAGCACACTTTATTAAAAAACACTTTTCTTTGCATTATAATTATTTGCAAATAATATTATATTAAATTTAATTCCCAACAACTTTCTTAGGACCTCGATAAACCGAACAAGGAAGTAAATTGAACAAAAATTTAATTTAATATAGACGGAAATTAAAAGGGATATTCCGGTATTGAGGCCCGTTTTTGTAAAAATCTACAATTAATGCGTATGTAATGAGTTCCTTATTTATATTAATATATACAAAATAACGAACATGTGGGCGAATAATTATGTATAAATGTATGGTAATAGGCTCCAGAATTTTATATTTGATAAGACTTAAAGCCAAGGCCATAATTATATACTTTTGAACAAACATCATTGACTCGTGCGAAACCCGCTTTTACTCATAACCTTTTTCGGTTGATGACGTCACAATCCCTATTACCTTCGTTGCATAACAGATTATTGCTTTTGCACATTCTGTGCGAAATTTTGTAAGAGAAAGTAGACTGTAGATATTTATTTTAATTTTGTAAATTTATACTAATTAACAAGTTATAACTGCGTTAAAAACAACCGACTTCAAACTTGCACTTGCAACATTAACAAATACAGACAAAAATGCTCATAAAATAAAAACTACTGGGCCTATCCGAATAAAATTTTTATGGGACCAATTCGACACCATCCCGCAACGAACAAAAAAAGAATCACGTAAATCGGTTAAACAAAAACATACATTACATACATAAAAAAAAATAAAAAAACATACCGGCCGAATTGATAACCTCCTGCTTTTTTTGAAGTCGGTTAATTAGGTGGTACTTCATTTAATTAAAACATTTTGTACGCGTTTTCTACGTATAATTTATATTAGGTATGCACGTCAATAAAACATGTAAACAATTAACAAAAGAACATGAGCGTGGGATTTTTTGAATTCCCATGCGTATAACAAAGTACAACAATGAAAAACCCCCGTTATTTTTTGGAAATTCCCAAAAAAAAATACTTACGTTACTTCGAATACATTTTTGAAATCATTTCTGACATCGAGAACGCCAAAACACTGAGGTAATAAAGTCCTCAGGGTGCACATTCTATCGATGTATTGTTTTGCCTTCTCAATCGAGCCCTTTCCCTCTAAGATTGTTGAGCGCAGGTATCCATCAGCTGAAAATTGAGAAAATCGTTTCATTTTGTACGTAATTATTGCGAGTTCATTTTCGCTTGCACTTGCAGTTTTCAAGCGAATACAAAATATTATATTGTTGTTTTTAAATTAAAGTGAGCTTAATATATTATTATGATAGAACTTTCTAGAAGTTCTATCATAATATATTCTAACATAAGATATGTTAGTATTTCGTGTTCCTTTTTCTACAGAAAATGACTAATGTTGTTTTTGTTTCCTTACGCAGTGTTTTTTTTTTATTTTGCTAATTGTTTATTATTATTTGTTTTTTATTTTATACAAAGAATACATAACGAGTTTGAAAATTAAATGACGCAGCGTTTCAATGAAATCGATTCTAGTTTAATGTTCCAAAATGAAATATTTATTTTTTCATAAATGCGTTAGAATGTTATTTTATCTATGTCATCATTTAATATTATTTCAAAAACGCAATTAAATTGTTGATGTTTTAATTTAAATAGCAACACAATATTTGCATTAGGTAGCAAATATGATTCGTAAATAGTAAACAACACCTAATTCTAATAAAAAATGAACCGATAATTTTTTTTCAATTATGACAGCTTGCATATTATTATTTACTTTTGCAAGCACTAACTGCCATTAATTTGCTACAACGTAAACAGGCTTTCTTCGTTATTATTTCGTTGCAATAACTTAAAACATTATAATATAACACGTAATAGCACCTTGCTCATGCTTGAGGCACCACTAGAAGATAACCAATTATCATTATAATAATTATAAAATAGTTGAATTTGTCAAAAACTACGAGAGAAGACGTTGTTTATGTTTTACTAGCTGTGCCCCGCGGTTTCACCCGCATTGCTCCGCTCTTGTTGGTCTGGTAATGATATAGCCTTCAACCTTCCTCTATAAACGGGCTATCTAACACCGAAAGAATTTTTCAAATCGGACCTTCCTTCTATCTCCTGTTTGCTGAAGCTGAAGAGTTTGTTTGTTTGTTTGAACGCGCTAATCTCGGGAACTACCGGTCCGATTTGAAAAATTCTTTCGGTGTTAGATAGCCTGTTTATCGAGGAAGGCTATATATCATCACGCTACGACCAACAGGTGTGCTGCCACGAGGGTGAAACCGCGCGGAGCAGCTAGAATACATCTATACATATAATAAATCTGTAGAAGGGTCAATTCTGTACATTGAAAATATTGAAAAAATAAATAGCAGGGGGTGTTACTGGATCGATACCAAACCCAAATATGTGATTAAAAAAATTTTTGTCTGTCTGTCTGTCTGTCTGTCTGTCTGTCTGTCTGTCTGTATGTGAAGACATCACGTGAAAACTAACGGTTCGATTTCGATGAAACTTGGTATAATTATACCTTATTATCCTGGGCGTAAAATAGGATACTTTTTATCCTGGAAAAATACGTAGAAAAAAAATTAATCTTAATTTTTCAGTTGTATCCATAGACGTTGTTCTGTAGAACCGCGAAAACACGTTGCGTATTATTATACCTAGCCGTATTTGGGTCCAATAGATATTTATAATATGTCATTGTCAGAGTTACTCAAAATGGAGAAATAAACCATCCACGCGAAGACGGACATCCGCGCGAACGGAGTCGCGGGCGGAAGCTAGTATATAATAAAATACTGCATAAGTAGGTATTACTTGTTATATTTATCGATCGATTTTTAACTGATGTGTATTAAACAATCGGGTCTGTTAATTACCCTGTGCAAATAAATATATTCGGGTGCTATGTTGACACATACAAAAAAAATTATCGGCTCAATTTAATTGAACAGTATTATAATAATCCATACTAATATTATAAATGCGAAAGTAACTCTGTCTGTCTGTCTGATACTCAATCACGCCTAAACTACTGAAACAATTTGCATGAAATTTGGTATGGAGATATTTTGATACCCGAGAAAGGACATAGGCTACCTTTTATTGCGAAATATGTACCACGGGCGAAGCCGGGGCGGACCACTAGTAATATAATAAATACGCCCTTTTATTAAACCTACAACCAAAATAATAAAATGTTTTGTTTTAATATATTCTGCATAAAAGTAATCATAGGCATTTGGTAGATATATTTGTTTTTGAATTTAATCATTAATAAGTATTATGTTTTAATTCAATTTTTTAATTTAGTTCATGAATATTCAATTCGTTTAAAATTTTGATTACTCTACCAATATTAATGCAGGTATCATTCATCATTTTTGTTTTATTTTTGCATTTACTTTATAATTATATAGCATTTGTTATCATTTTATGAGTGACAATTATTATATTAAATTAAACAAAACTCGGATAGTGATAGATTAGATAAAATCATCCAAATAGATGAAAAAAAACATTAGCTTTAACTTTTAGCTTACTGTTTTTTTTTAATATAGGGTATTATGATTTTGTTGATTAATTTGTGAAATATTTTATACTAGCTTTCCGCCCGCGGCTTCGCCCGCGTTTTCAAAGAAAAACCCGTTCCCGTAGTATTTCCGGGATAAAACCTATCATATATCCTTTCTCGGGTATCAAAATATCTCTATACCAAATTTCATGCAAATTGGTTCAGTAGTTAAGGCGTGATTGAGTAACAGACAGACAGACAGACAGAGTTACTTTCGCATTTATAATATTAGTATGGATTTAAATAAATGTATATTATGTACATGTGTGTATATTTATTTGTGCTCTGCCCTACTCCTATCCATTACTTAATTTCTCTGTTTACAACCGGTTGTCTGGAAGAAATCGCTATCTAGCGATAAGGCCGCCGTTTGTTATAATGTATCCTAGGTTAAGTCTCAATTTGTAATTTATCTTGAGCAATAAAGCATAAATAAATAAATAAAAATATTGTATTTCCTGTTTGATCTTGGTTTAGATTACCTAACCATTTCATCTGATTACATTTAACTCTTTTCAAAGTATATTGTTGATTTCAATATGATATACCTAAATAAATCAATGGAATTATTGTCCAATTTTATCACATAATTATTTTGGTAGTTATATTAAAAATATATAATGAATAAATCGCTATATCAAATATAAGAAATCCTATCAAAATTATAATTGCGCAAGTATGTTTGTTTGTTACTGCTTCACTCAAAAATTGTACAGAACCGATTTTCATGAAAGTTGGCACACGTAATATAGAAGGTAACTTTGATTATCATATTAAAAGGACAGAGACTGAAACAGAGATTGAAAATCCCGCGGAAACGGCAACAACGCGAGTTTTCTTTTGACAACGCGGACGAAGCAGCGGGCGAAAACCTAGTCATAGGATGATAAGTTTTCGTTATTATAATATACTCATATAGCGTTATTATAACATACTTATGTATACTAGCTTTCCGCCCGCAGCTTTGCCCGCGAAGTCAATGAAAAACCCGCATAGTTCCCGTTCCAGTGGGATTTCCGGGATAAATAATGTCCTTTTTTGGGTAACAAAATATCTCTATACCAAATTTCATGCAAATTGGTTCAGTAGTTAAGAGTAACAGACAGACAGACAGAGTTACTTTCGCATTTATAATATTAGTATGGATTTGACTACATAATCAAAAAATTGAATTCATACACTGACAACTGACAATATTTTGGCTTAAAATATGAAGACTAAAATCACATAGCATACAAACACCTTTTATTCATATAGACGTGTGAAAAGCTTTTATCGTTAATCTAATACTCGAAAAGGAAATCACGAATTAATTATTTTTGGGCCTCTATTAGATAAAATCGATATATTATCACTCATTAAGTTGCCTAGCAACGGTGGAAAGGTCTAGAATGTTCTTATAATTTCAACAAATAAGAATGTTGCTAGGCAAACTAAGTGAGAGTGGAGATCTTTCAAAATATACAGTTTTTCCCATGGTTTATTCATGGTTTAGGCACAGCTAGTAACTTTTATATAAAAAAATATACTAACGTTTTAATTTTCTAAACTATTATTCGTTGACCCTTTAAGTAGGTACGATTTTTATTTAGAGATAACGTTAATATGTGATTAACGATATGTGTACATAATTATTGAAGTGGCTTAAATCAACAAATTCGTTCTTATAAATATTAACGAGCTAAAAACGAGTAAAATCTGAACATTAAAGACAGAAATAAAGATAAATGAAGCCAATGAATATCGATTTAAAAATTAAAATATTTTAAGAGTCGAAAAAATATATAGTATTGTCCCATTGAGTTAGTATGTACCTACTATAGTTGGTATAAGTAATTCATTTATGGGCCAAGCTATACTTTTTTACAACAGAATTCCTCATAGTATTAAAGGGTTTATTAGTGCTAAAAAATTTAAAAATTATGTAAAAAACTTATTAGTTCAAAGAGTCTATTTGCAGCATTTAGGAATATAATATGGAAGATGAAAACCCATGGCGGGTTGTCGCGTAAAAACCACAGGGCAGTTCTTTTGCATATTAATAGTACGGGAGCTAGCAACGTTTAAAAAAAAGTCATTTTAGTATAGTTGGGTTTTTGATATACTGTTTCTCTTGCTATTTCGTTTAGAGTCCGGGCTGTCTGGCTGGCCGCAGTGGTTGCGTTTATTAGTGCGCATCTTATCTGCACAGGAAAATATCCTTAATTTAAAGTCATTTTTTAACGCGTAATTTTTAATCTTTTGCCTTTAGATAGATCCATCAGACATAATTTTTTTATTACAAGACGTTTTTTTCGTTGTAAAATAGGTGCCATACGCAATTTTTATTTCAAAATAACTAAAATGTCATCGAAATAAGTGAAATTACATCAACATGAGTCCGCTTAAAAGGTAAGTAATAACTTTATTATTTATATTATATTATCCTTTTTTAATACTTATATTGAATAATTAGTAAACTAATATTTTTAATAGATGGTTTCATATTTATTACACTTTTGGGTATAAATATGAATTTGATGATATTTGTATTTTCTAGTGTTTGATTTTACGCGAGTATTATACATTTTGAAATTAAAGACTTGGGAAAATAATACAATGAATAAATCGCGTTTAAAAATAAAATCCGTTAAAAAGTCTTTAATTTCTTGATGATATTTGGTTTTTATCAAGTTTACATAACGTCCTATTTGAGGTTCGTTGGGAAAAAGGAGGCGATATGGTAGATTGTTGCAAAAAAACTGTAAATAGTAAAATGAATATTATATATATAGTATAAGTAACACAGTGATTACTTATCCTTCACTAGGACTCATGTTGATGGAATTTCACTTATTTCGATGATATTTTAATTATTTTGAAATAAAAATTGCGTCTGGCACCTATTTAACAACGAAAAAAACGTCTTGCAATAAAAAACGTATGTCTAATGGATCTATCTAAAGGCAAACGATTAAAAATTACGCGTTAAAAAATGACTTTAAATTAAGGATATTTTCCTGTGCAGATAAGATGCGCACTAATAAACGCAACCACTGGGGCCAGCCAGACAGCCGGGACTGTAACCGAAATAGCAAGAGGAACAGCATATCAAAGAACCAACTATACTAAAATGCTCACTTGTCAACGTTGCTACCTCCTAGAATATAAGATAATATTATACAGTTACATATTTGACATTAGACGACGCGGTTGGCGCAGTGGTAAAGTAACTGCCTACTGAGCCGACGGTCCCGGGTTCGATCCCCGGTCAGGGCAAATATTTGTGTGATGAAATCAATTATTTGTTCTTGGGTCTGGGTGTTATTATCTATATATGTATTTATTAAATATTATATTTATCGTCGCATAGTACCCACAACACAAGCCTTAATTGAGCTTACTGTGGGACAAGGTCGATTTGTGTAATAATGTCCTATAATATTTATTTATTTATTTTATTTATTTTGTACCTAATTAAATTGTAATACCTACTGACATTATTAAAAAGAGCAACTATGGAGTTTATAGCCGGTTCTTCTCCATAGATACTGCTTTCCGAATCGGTGATAAATGTTAAAAATTAGACGTTTCAACAGTGCTTCTCGAAGAATTCTAATTGTAAAAATAAATGTTTGAGTTTGAGTTTACTATGTACACGTAGTACATAGTAACTCAATGTATTGTCCAATGATTTCGTCTCCATAAATTTAATTTTTAAAATACTCCATCAATGAACCAACAATTTCAATTAATAAACTATTACAAAGTTGTCTTAATTATTTTAATCGCAAATCTGATTTTCTTGTTAAATAGAACTTGTAACATGTAATTATTTAAGCAAGATCCGAGAGATAATTTCCTTGATTTCTCCATTTTAAATAAGTGTTACCTCACTTTATTAAATAACATGCAATTCAAATTATTTACTAAATTAAACAACCAACTTCCTTGAGCCTTTTCTTTTTGAGCCTTATTCCATTCCATCACCGAAATATGGTTATTATTAAAATTATAAAAATTACCGAATAAATTGATCTGATAGAATTTATTACATTAAATTAAAATAACATTAAAAAAATATACTCACTGAAGTCAGTCCTAGTAAAATGCGGTTGTTTCTTAACCCAATCCCGTAATATTTTGATAGACTCCTCCATAGCTCCCGGCTTGTCCAAATTATATTCTTTAAGAATAACATCGGTTGAATCGGGGCGGAGGTGCAACAAAGTATTTTTGGGCTTGAACTGCATTTTAATGGATAATTACTTCTTAGTAATATAACCTCTCGCTGCGAAGGCGTATTGTAAACTGCTTGCAAAGTATCGCGGTGCTTAACATCAAAATAAAACAGGTCAGGATTTTTGCGTACATTTCATTAATAAGGAAGCTGTATGAAGTGATACTATATTAAAACTGTAACAAAGAGTTTTATATTACGCACACACTGCACTTTGATTGTCGTATTCATAATATCGCTGCGTATTATAAAATGTATGTAACTTTCCTCTTGTATTATTTTTAATTTTGACGCACGATATATTTTATTAATTCTATATAATAGATATTTGTAGTAGTATCTGAAAGGCCTTTCAGATGTACTTTAACAATAGCAATGTGTTTTAAACAGATATGAGATATACCTACGTTATACAATCACATCTTCGATTATTTTAATATATCTCAGCTCGATTCTAAAAAGTGATATTATAAAAATAGATAAAAATTTCTGTATCAAATAAAATGTTTATAGATTGTTTAATATATAACTTTTCAATTAAGAAAAAACAAATATATTTTAATTTGGTGACGTGTTGTATGACGTTGACATGCGTGTTTGTTGGTCGTTCCTTGTTTATTTTGATAGTCTTTCAATGTTTTTAAATATCTATTTCAGAGTAAATTATCAAATCTTATATAGTATGTATATTTGGGCATTTTATCAATATTTAGCAAGGAGTCATAATATGACGGTCATATCATTCTCCGTTAACAGCAGGTCATACAGATGTCATTGAACTTTTCGGTTTTCGAACAAGTCGATTACCTCACATTATATTTTATACACAGATTGAGTTATATTTATGTTATCTGTATATCTGTATGAAATGGTATGAAATGAAAAAAAAAGTATTTCGAAATTTTCAATTATATTAAAGGGCAAGTTCTATCCGGTCGTCATTCACCCATAGCTTTGGCCAGGTATTACTAAATTTTATAGTTTTATTGCATTAACTACTAGCTGCGCCCCGCGTTTTCACCCACGTGATTCCACTCCGGTTGGTACAGCATGATTATATAGCCTTCCTCGATAAACGGGCTATCTAACACCGAAAGAATTTTTTAAATCCGTCCAGTCCTTTCATTCCGACCTTGAGATTAGCGCGTTTAAACAAACAGCTTTATATTAGTATAAATTATATTTTTAGTTTTGTAAGAATCCATTATTTACGGAATAAAAGTGTGCACATGTGTTTGTGACGGGAAGTTATTTTCCACACATCCGCATCATATTCGATGCATTCAGAATTAGAATAATATGCCTTATATCTGCCAACTTTTGAATATCTATAAATGTCATATTTGTCATGTTTAGGCATAATAAAATACTTTATGAGACAACAATTATTATTTTTTAATTGAACAATTGTATAATAAACAAAATTCTTGGTTACTCGTGTAAGTACATTCAGGTATTTCAAGTGTTTTTACATAAAGTTAAACTTTAGATTATCAATGAATAAATTGAAAACTTTTCACAATAAAAAATAACAATCAGCCTATTTAATTGTACGTTAATTGTGGTTAATTGTTATGTTTTTATAATGTTTTTATCAACGAAACTAAGTAATCCATTTAAACATTTAAATGAAATATTTTTTTTAGTAATTATCTTCCGCCTCAGCCGATTATAAATTGGAAATCCAAATATAGTACAAATATAGGTTCATTAGTATAGTATGCGAAATATAATATAATATAATATATAATATGTATAAAAAATGGTTATATGTATAGAAAATAGTGTGCGAAATATAACATAGAAATATAATTAGACTGACCGATTGGCTTGGTAGTGACCCTGCCTTCCAAGCCAGAGGTCGTGGGTTCGATTCCCACCCGGGGCAAATGTTTGTGTGATAAACTTAGATGTTTGTTCTGTGTCTGGGTATTGATTATCTATATAAGTATTTATATTTTAAAATTATATATATGTATGTTTATCAGCCATCTGGTTACCATAACACAAGCGAAAGCTTAGTATGGGATCAGATCGTGGTGTGTGTGAAAATTGTCTTAAAATATTTATTATATTTTATTAGTATGTATAGAAATATCATCTATATGCACTTTGCTCTTTTTGCGAGTCGAATTGGATTACATAATACATTCATATTAAGAGTAAAAGAGATTGTAGTGTTTCCTGTCAACTGTTATTCAAATTCAGGATAGGAAATCTTAGAGCGGACGCGAAAGTGAACAGAAAGTTCACCCTGATAACGACATGCGCAAGGGCGTCCCCCCTTGACGGGAATGCGAAAGTTTGTGAGGATAGGTATATGTTTGTCACTTTTCCATGAAAATACTGCTCTATAGGTGAAACTTTAGAGTTATATGAGTATTCAGATTATCAAATGAGCTATAGATATACTCTAGTTCAGGATACATCGCCCATTTTTGCATGTGACTACTATCAAGCTAATTTTGCGTTTGTAGCTTTATTTTGATGAGACGCCCAATAATTTCGTGTGAGAAACTCTCGATTGTGGTAGCTAACAGAGATAACAAGGATAAAAAATTTTGATTTGATGGTTCTCAAATATTTATTACGCAAGATCAAGATATCCAGCTACATTTGTACTCCTATCAGTTTAGGTTTCACGTGGTAAGGCCAATGTGTTTATTTTACCGACGTTAAGAACCTAATTTTCCTGGACCACAGTTTAAAATTTTTAATTACTTTGAACTTATTTGTGTAGGTACATATGCATATCTACAGTGCTATTTTTTGTAAGTTGAATGGAAAATTTTAAGTATTACACAAATGTCTATACAGTTTCTAAATAGGAATTAAGTAGGAAGAGAGAAATAAATGTTCTAGTTATATCATTTTATTGTGCTAGTTTAAACAAATCTTGTGTAAAATCTGGTCACGCACTTAAAATGTGACCTTGTCTTTTATCAGTCTATAGCACTTTGTATTCTGTTTTATTCAAATTTGATAATGTTTATGTAAATAGGCAATACTAGGCAAAAAAGCCTAATTTCCCTAATAACCTAATTTCAATATTAGACATTTTTTGACATAAAAATCTACATAGATTAGTTAATGGTTCTATTTTTGTTCACGTCTAGACATTTTGCAAAAACAAGAAAGATAATTAACCCATTGAGCCCCGAGCGGCACGATCGGTCCACGACACAATAGATTTTATATTGTGTCTGTGATTCCGGGGGCTGAGTTATTAAATATATTTTATGTAAAATGAGGCTTTGATTTATTTTTATGCGTATGGTACGTAATATTATATAATATACCAAATCTCGGCTGAATTTCCGTATGCCTTATTATTTTGTTTAACGCGGAACTCTACTTTTTTAAATTAAGGACTGAGCAAAGTTTATGTTTAAAATCATTATTTTTAGCAAATACGATTGCATTTATTTGATTCGATATGTATTCCAACTTTAAGAACATTTTTGTAACCATATAATAAACTGCAATAAATAATTAATATTTATGAATAACAGCGCGCGCGTTAAACTTTTTTGCTGCGTGAAAGAGATTCTCCATCTTTTTATGTGTATAATTGTCAACGCCATAGACATCATGTAAATACACATAGACATATTTTCATACTTTTTGGTCTATATTTTGTGTTAGTATATACTTCCAGTCACCTTGATAATAATTATTAAGAGACTATTATTTATATCATTTAACAAAAAAAAAAGTCAAGTAATTGGACACCCTTGAGAAGTAAAATATACATTTTACCTATTTTTAATAACTGTCAATAAGGTTTTGTATTAATTCAGTTTTAAAATCGTGTACAAAATATTTCCATAACCTGAGTTAACGATGAAAATTCTTCAAAAATAATAAATAAACCAATGCTTTCAATCCTTCATACTTAATTAAGAATGTTTGTTGCAACTGAAACCGATTATAAGGAAATAATATGATAAATTTTTCCTTCATATTATTGACAGCGGTCGATGAACTTGTTGATGTAAATAATAATATTAAAACATAAAATAAATCATTGGAATCTTTGAAAGGTCAACACGTTTTTAGTGCACAATTTTTCGATCATTCAAATTTATCTTTAATTTCAACGCCTCAAGTAATAAGGAGGAAAAAATCGTTTTTTTTTCACGCTTTTTGCGGGTTGTTTTTTAAAGTTTTTTTTAACATCAAACCTTTGGTGCATAACATAAATGAAATTAAAGTAAATTAGTTAGTCATTCATATACGAGAAAAATAGGCAGACAAATTCAGGGCTAGCGGCTAGTGCAATAATATACGGGAGATAAAATATGTGGTCGAATTGTTTTGGTGATGACAGATCATAAATAGACATATTAATAGTGCACTAGGTTTCCGCCCACGGCTTCACCCGCGCAGTCAAAGAAAAACCCGCATAGTTCCCGTTTCAGTGGGATTTCCGGGATTGCGTCATTTTCCCGGGATAAAAAGTAGCCTATGTCCTTTCTCGGGTATCAAAATATCTCCATACCACTTTCGCATTTATAATATTAGTATGGATTTAGGTATAGAACAATCTTGATCCTTCCGATTCATTGTTTATTTAGATAATAATTAAATGAATTATTTACCCACTCTTAAATAAACTCTGACTTTAAACTGTAAACTTCAATAAAAACGAAAATGTTTATAATTATTATTGATTATTATTTTTATTTAAAGTCATCGAAGAATCGGAAAATGTTTGGATTATTAATATCAACCGTATTTTAATAGTTTCTTTTTTTTAGGCGCTATTTCATAGTACCTTATATAAATAGCAAAATGTAAGGCATGTTGCTCTTTTTTATCAGGAAGATAAACCGGATTGTTTTGTTTTTCTTTTGTTCACTTCCATAAACACGATAGTGCCAATATAATGAAAAAACGCAATAAACAACAAAATTAATTGTTTTTTTAAATATTCACAGTTCACATCCGCGTTTTAAATGAGCTTGTTTAATATATATTGTTATCATATATTTTTTTAGTCTCGTTTCATAGAGATTAGTAACACAACGCAAATTTTTAACACAAAATCATTTGGAAATCCTTGTATATGAAATTAGAATTGTTACTGTATGAAACGTATAGGAAAATGTTTCTATTTTTATTTTTTTAATGACCTGAGAATGACTAATGTAGTCACTAATAGCTGAATTAACACTTTTGACGTAAATTTTCGTGTCCTCTAGTGGGGTAAGCCGTAAGGGGCAGATGTATTATTCATACATCTGTTTCACTGATCGATTTTCTTTAGGGACACATAAGTTATAAACCTTCTGTGTCCTGCCACACCGAGACATTTTTTTCGTCTCCACCGGGAATCGAACCCAGGACCCCTAGGTTCTACGCTTACGCGTCAGCCACTATACGAAGGCGGTCTAAATTTTCATACATCAGTGTAACTGATAGATCATACACACCCAAATATTAATAACTAGGTACCTACGTAAAAAATATTATAAATAATTGAGTTAAAAATACCTTATTAATGTCTGTTATCAACATAAACACAAAAAGGAGGTACTCTATGTATTCAAAAACATGTTATAAACCTCTAATAATACTGGAAACAACAAACAAATTAAGAGTCATCAAGTACTACAGGGCAAAGACATCAACGTTTATACACAAAAAAAATATCATTAACGTTTCGATTTTATTTTAATTTTATAAATAATTGTTGTTATTATTACACTAGTTTCGTTAAATAATTTTGTTTCCTGGTTTAATGTATTAATTGATACAGCAACCTTCGTTAAAATTATAACTGGATAGTGAACGAAAAGATAATAAATAATAAATTTACTGAAATTATTGGAACGGAAATATTTCCAAGTTTATAAATAAAATTTTATTTGTAATGCTTATGAGTCTACAACGCTTGGAAAAAGGATAACCTATCATATATGGGAAAATAAATCGATACATGTACAGTACTCCAAAATTAATAATGCGCATGCAAATCTTCGCTTATTGTCGTATTTCCAAAATGTATTTATTTTACTAAACAAATTTTACTAAATTATGCATGAAGAAAATATATTTTACCACTCTATATGCATATCGTCTTCGGACGCTCCGGGAATATGTCAGTTACCGAACTGTGACGAAGATTTCTATGCGCATTATCACTTTTGGAGTACTGTAATAAATCTGTAGAAGGTTCAATTCTGTACATTGAAAATATTGAAAAAATAAATAGCAGGGGGTGTTACTGGATCGATACCAAACCCAAATATGTGATTAAAAAAATTTTTGACTGTCCGTCTGTCTGTCTGTCTGTCTGTCTGTCTGTATGTTCAGGCATCACGTGAAAACTAACGGTTCGATTTCGATGAAACTTGGTATAATTATACCTTATTATCCTGGGCATAAAATAGGATACTTTTTATCCCGGAAAAATACGTAGAAAAAAATAAATCTTAATTTTTCCGCGCGGACGGAGTCGCGGGCGGAAGCTAGTCGAAAATAAGTACGCAACCTAATAAATACTCAGACCTACAGAACTATTTAATCAATTAATAACAAAATAGTGTTGTTCGTATTATCTGTAAATAAGTTTTTGTTTAATCCATACAATATAATAAATACGCCGTGTTTACGGTAGGTACTAAAAAAAAATAAAAAACAATAAAAAATAATGTTTACATGAAAATGTTATACATGACTAGGTTACCTGTTATATATAAATAGAACATGTTATTTTTACTTTGTGTTTTACAAATTAAACGTGTTACAAATATTAAAAATTAAATATGTAAATAAATGAGGGCTGCCCAACCTGATTTTCATGGTTGAGCTCAAAATAATCACGATTTATACTAAGTCCTAGTATCAGCATAAAAGCGTAGTCCAGTCCTAGGCCAAATTTTTGAGTCAGATTTTTCAGCTCGTACTGACAGTCCAAGTTTTTTTGTATTAAATGTGAAGTTAAAATACGAAAAAAAAACTGATTATGACAGGTTATGAATTATTTATGTGTATAAACCGTCATACTTTAAAAAGTATGACGGTTTTACACATAAATGCATAAAAATATAGCTACGGCCTGCCTCATATTATAATGGTATTTCCTAACGTGCAATAATTTGTGTAAGGAATAGGCCTTTATTAATAATAATAATTATATGATATGTTCGTAGATATAAGTCTTTCTGTCTTGGTCTTTTGAGATTAGGCAGGTGGGTTTCTTGTTATTTAAATTCACGCTTCACTCATGCTTGCTTGCTCTTATTTACATTTCTCTAGAACATTTTTAGTTGATACCTCATTAATCATTCCATCATTATATCTCATACGTAGAAACCCGTTTTAAATTTTAACGAGACACCATAAAACAAACAAGATCATGCTATTATTTAATTTATACAAATTACATGAAATTTTGAGAATGACGTTGTTAATTATGAGATTATTTATTTTACGTTGGTACGATTCTAGGAAGCGAAAATTATACTCGATGCGTATTTAGCTATTTACTTGGAATAATTTTATATTATAGTGAATTATTATTCCAATATTAAATATAATTTTATTTTTGTACTAGCGGTCCGCCCCGGCTTCGCCCTTGGTACATATTTCGCAATAAAAGGCAGCCTATATTCTTTCTCAGGGTCTAAAGATTGTCTGTGCCAAATTTCATCAAAATCGGTCCAGTAGTTTATGAGCCTATTCATTACAATCAAACAAACAAACAAAGTTTTCCTCTTTATAAAATTAGTGTAGATAATCTTCTTTTATAAATAATAAGTGAAATAATATTATTTTTTAATGTTAATTATTGGAATCACTAGAATCAGTATTTCGTGTTCAGACTTCAGGTAGGTATATTATGTTCTTTAAAATGGTAAATTCGTACGAATAAGATGTCAATAAAATTAATTATGAAATAAAACAGTTATCTAGTCAATACTTAATTAATAACCCTAAACGGAATTTGGGTAAAATTATTGGTGCGCTAGCAAATTTGAAATAGCGGAATACAACTAATCTAACGGAAAGTCGAAATGCTGTTATTTGAGTCTTTAATATTTTATGAATTGCTTATTATTTATAAGTATATAGTAAGGATTTCATAATATAGAAAATTATTAGTGTCAAGTAATTCTAAAATTTAAATGTAAAAAAGGATTAGCTCTTACTTTTAGCATTACCTATCTATTATGAAACAGACAAACATATCAAATTTAAGGATTCAACAGGATAAATATAATATTTAAATATCCAGAGGCCTTAGACAAAGTAACAATTACAAAATGATAACGAAGTTAGAAATCGCAAAAATGTATAGGATTGACATACGCCGCGTTAGATCACGTGGTCTATCTAATGTCAATCCCATACATTTTTGCGATTTCTAACTTCGTTATCGTTTTGTAATTGTTACTTTGTCTAAAGCCCCTGTATTTTTTTTGACCGCCTCCTTGGTACAGTGGTTGACGCGTGAGCGTAGAACCGAGGGGTCCTGGGTTCGATTCCCGGTGGAGACGAAGAAAAAAAAAATGTCTCGGTCTGGTAGGACACAGAAGGCTGATCACCTACTTGTCCCTAAAGAAAATCGATCAGTGAAACAGATGTATGCATAATGCATCTGCCCCTTACCCCACTACGGGGACACGGGACTTCACTATCTAGCTGCGAATACATACATAACTTTAACATCTGTTTAACATATTACATACTTTAAAATCGACATAAAAAGCCATTTAAAATCAATAGATGTAATCAAAATCCGGACGATTTCATGTAATAATATGTTAATATTATGTAATAATTGTAACAAGGTGTTGATTTTATCAATCCAGTTCAATATATTAATTAAATTAAATTTAAAACGCCTGTGAAGTTTTCAATGCAAATTTTGTTTACGAAATATTTTCCAATGTTTTTTCTATTTAAATGTATTTTATGTAGAGTCAAAACAGCCCATCGCACATATAGTAAATTATTACTCTGCATTTTCATTCTAATTTTCATCGCTATCTCTTCAACTAAAACCCCACTAAGAAGTAAAAGGTGTTGAAATCTAAATATTTAATGAAAAAAAAATTCTTCTGAAACATTTTAGCAAAAAAAAATCATCATCACTACATAGTATAAAGCAAAGTCTCTTTATCTGTCCCTATGTCCCTTTGTATGCTTAAATCTTTCAAACTAAGCAAGGAATTTTGATGTGGTTTTTTTTAAATAGATAAAGTGATTCAAGAGCAAGGTTAATTTAGTAGGTATGTAATTTATTAGGTTTTAGACAAAGCGGGCGAAGCCGCGGGAAGTAAGCTAGTTCCTTATAAATTTATAAAAAAAAACCTTTCAATACGTTTTCGTACGTATTTTTACACGGTTACAAACAATTTTTTACTTGTTCTGCGTAATGGAATTGTTTAGAAACATTCATTTTTTTGTACACTGTATATTATTCTGCTTATATTAATCTTCGAAGTACATCATTATTTTTTTAACCGACTTCAAAAAAAGGAAGAGGTTATCAATTTGGCCGGTATGTTTTTTTTTTTTTTTTTTAATGTATGTAGGTACACCGATTACTCCGAGGTTTCTGAACCGATTTACGTTCGATGCGAGATAGTGTCGAATTGGTCCCATAAAAATTTTATTCGGATAGGCCCAGTAGTTTTTATTTTATGGGCATTTTTGCAAGTGCAAGTTTGAAGTCGGCTGTTTTTAACGCAGTTATCACTTGTTAAATAAATCATCAAAGCTCTTAAATCGGTAATATAGAAAATTTGGACCCAATAAAACAAGCAATATGACATCTATTTAATATTATAGTTGTACTTTCAATTAATTATTATTAAAGAAAGGAAGGAAGTAAAATTAAGAATTTTTTTTCAATTCGTTGAAAATTAAAATGTGCCTAAATAATTAGTATTGTAAAAATATGCTACATTAATATTTTATAAAAAAAATATGAATGTGTGCGTGTACCTACTAGTGTAGTTAATACATAGACACGTAAGAAGTGAAACTTCTTTATGACCTTATTTTTCAAAAAAATAATTTACTTTATGCAACTTTACAGAAATACGTCAATCACGCGTGGTAGGGATAAGAAAAAGATGGCGGGTAACGGAAAAATGTCACGCGTAACGAAAAAATGTAACACTAAAATTTTTTCCAACCCCGATAAAGAAGTTTCACTTCAAATATTAAAGGTTTTGCTATAAATGAAAAAAAAAAGGACTTTCGTTCAAATTTTATAGTTGTAACAAGGTTGTAACTTTTTTTAAACAAATCCTTAAAAATACAACGAATGCGTTTGATCTACTAATTATTTACAAAAATCCTTCATAAAAATTAATTGTTCACAGCAATTTTATTGTCTACTAGATTTCCGCCCGCGGCTTCGCCCGCGTTTGCAAAGGAAAACCCGCATAGTTCCCGTTCCCGTGGGATTTCCGGGATAAAAACTATCCTATGTGTTAATCCAAGTTACCCTCTATATGTGTGCTAAATTTCATTCAAATCGGTTCAGTAGTTTTTACGTGAAAGAGTAACAAACATCCATACATTCACCATTCACCATTCGAAAGCTACATCCACGCCACGAGTAATATAGGCTAGGTTTTATCCCGGAAATCCCACGGGAACGGGAACTATGCGGGTTTTTCTTTGTATGCTTAAATCTTTCAAACTAAGCAAGGAATTTTGATGTTTTTTTTTAATAGATACCTGTTTGTAATTTATTTTCTTTGAAAACGCGGGCGAAGCCACAGGCGAAAAGCTAGTCAGTAAATAATGAGGTGTTTTATTTTAAAGATTTTGACCAAACATTTTTGGTCTACGAAGCTTGAAATCATCCAATAACATTGTCATACACATTATCCGGTATTATAACAACACTAAATGAATAGGCTTGGTTGCACCATCTTTTACCTAGTTAAAGTAAAGATTAATTAATGTCAAATTTAACAATAACAGTAACGGTGACTTTTACAGCGAAATGTATTGCACCAGCGTATTTTTTAGCATAGCAAAAGTTTTCAAAGTCATAAGTCAATTGACAGCTTATTTTGTATTTTTTCACAGTTATTTAACTTTAATTGCTAAAACACGGTTATAGTCAGCGTAAAAATAAAGAAGTCATATATAAAATTATCAAATGGTGCAGCTCATATTTTCCCTAACCGTTACTTTGACATGTTTGTTATCGCTAAAGTCAGTGCAGCCAAATTTGAGAAAAGTTATTTACAACGTCCACACCATCTTTAATATCACCACTTTTAGTTTAGTCCACACTTAATGTTCTGAATGAGCCAGGCATGCCTAAATACTGTTCGTAGAACTTTTCTGTTTGTCGCTTTGATTCGTCGGTTTTAGCAGCACTCATTTCTTGAAGATAGTCCATAAAATCCTTTTTACATAACTCGTCTAGTAGCTCATCTGAAATAATATGAAATGAATTTATATCTCGAATTCTCGATATATCAATTTTGAAATTTAAAGCAGAAAATAAATTTTGAAATTGCAAGTACTATTTTCATATTATAATAATCTAATATATAAAAATCAATGCCACTTTTCGTTGTAATTCCATAACTCGAGAACGGCCGAACCGATTTCGATAATTCTTTTTTTATTATATTCCTTGAAGTACGAGGATGGTTCTTATGTAGAGAAAATTTAAATATGTACCACGGGCGAAGCCGGGGCGGACCGCTAGTATTGTATAAGTATAATGTTTTAAGAATGATGAATTAGGTATTTTGATCATTCAAAAGCGCTTCCGAAGTCTTGTTGAAAGAATAAAATGAGTCTGAAAAGGTCTATATGAGGTGTAAAGTAAATACGTAAAAACATAATCAAAATCAATTGCTTAATGCCATAAAATTAATAATATTGCTATTCCAATTTGTCTTGAGGTGAGAATAAACCGATCACAATACTTACTATGTATTTTTTCCATTGATTTCTCTTTACCACCATATTCAGAAGGTAATATATCCAAGGGTATATGTTCTGTTAAAGAAGCTATGTCTTTATGTACGTGGATGCGGTTAACCAGCTTTTCATTCAACACTTGCTTCACAACCAGGTTTATGAAGGTTTCAATTGTTTTGGATGGTGTAAGGAAATGTAGGCCTCTGATGCGGAAACTATAACCCTCCTGAAAAAAAATATACATACAATAAATATGCTAAGCGTGTGTAATATTTTTTTGGTAGTATTATAATTACATATTATTCTTTATCTGATGAGACATTATAGTCACTGCTTAAAAATCGTTTTCAACAAATTATTGTTATGGTCAAATAATTATAGGGTGTAATCGTTAAGTGTGCACAGGTGATTATTCCGTAAATATTGCAGGTATCAAAAAACTTTAAACTGATATCGAAAGTGCTTAACCTAATGAGTAAAATGACTATAAGTAATAACTTTTTAAAGATATAACGAAAAATATCTAAAAATTAACTTGAAACTCTCCCATACATTTAGTATGAAATTGAATGTAACATTTTTGGATATTTCTCTTTTTATTTTTAAAAACTTAGTATTGCCATTTTACTCATTAGGTTAATTACTTTCGATATCAGTTTAAAGTTTTTTGATATCTGCAATAAGTAGTTACGGAATAATCGCCTGTGCACACTTAACGATTACACCCTGTATATTTCGTAAGAAATAAAATACTCACAACAACAATAGTCAGCGCCTGTCGTAGTTCCATTATACTAATATTCTTCAGCAATTCCAATATATTTGCCTCTTGATAGTCGAACAACACCAGAACACCGTTGCAATAATCATATCGTTGGAGATACTCACATAACTGTAAATGAATTACATATACTATAATCACCATTGAATATATTATAAATGTTTTAACCGATTGAGCCCCCAGCGGCCCGATCGGTCCACGACACAATAGATTTTCTATTGAGTCTGTGATTCCGGGGCCTGAGTTATTAAATATTATTTTTATTTGTTTTCTCTATTCCTTAATCCATAGGTACTAATATACTAATACTAATATACTAATATACTAATAATGTTATAAATGCGAAAGTAACTCTGTCTGTCTGTCTGTTACTCAATCACGCCTTAACTACTGAACCAATTTGCATGAAATTTGGTATAGAGATATTTTGATACCCGAGAAAGGACACAGGATAGGTTTTATCCCGGAAATCCCACGGGAACGGGAACTATGCGGGTTTTTCTTAGACTGCGCGGGCGATGCCGCAGGTGGAAAGCTAGTTCCTCCTTATATTTCGGAAACGTGGTGCAAATTTAGATTACTTTTGTTACAGTACATTAGGACTAGAAAAAGTGTTGTTGCATCTAACGTTTGTTTTTTCAACTATCGTTTAGTTTTCAGTAATTATCTACACTGGATACGTTTTGGGTATGCGTCCAGTGCAAGTAATTGCACTTAAAAGTCCGAACTGGACATTTGGGACAGCAATAGTCGCATTGGGTTAAAATCCATGTCACAATCAGTTTGTAAAGTAATTGTAAATAATTTATATTCATTGTGTAACTGTAATACATAGTTATCTACTAATACAGTTTAAGGTCTGTACTGAAAGTATAGACTGTAGTAAAATAAATAAAAGACATAGTCAACATCTGCGCAGGATCTGGTAGACAGGTTAATGATAATGCACCCTAGTATAATTTTATATATATTTATATAGAAATAATTCAATATTTATTTCGCAACTAATTTTATTATCAATAGATAGCAATTATTTATAGACATAATTATATCGCCTTGCTAACTTTATCAAGGTCTATAAAATATGCTTTAAGAAGTACATAATTTTATTTAAAAACGACAATATATTTTTTTTATTTTTTATGTAAAATAATAGATAAATCGTGGATCAGAATTATTTCACATTACGACAAAAAATAATCCTGCATTTTTGCTACATTGATTCTGCATTCTGATTCCCAATATTTAATATAGCTACCTACTCAAATTTTATTTTAGCCTCTTTATTTAGCGGCATTTATCGACATTCTTATGGTCAATTAGGAAAAATTGCAAATCAGTTCAGTTGTTCTTGTATTAGAAAAAGTTTAACTAACACGACTTTCCTATATTATACTCATATAATTTAGAAATATAATATCTCCAATTCAAATTAGACATATTACCGTGCTAACAATCCATAAAATGTACATAATATAAACTTTATGAATAATAACTTACCATAATCGTGAATTTGTAATAATTACTGAAACTGCTTTCGAAACGTTTTCCTATGTTCCTTAGCACGTACACGCGGTAGTGATCCTTCGTGAGTTTTGGAAGGAAACCATCGATACTGAAACAAAATTAAATATTATTTTTAAAAATTTAACAACATAATACATTCATAGCCCTTGTCCCCTAGTGAAGTATGGAGCAGATGCATTATGCATACATCTGTTTCGCTGATCGATATTTTTTTAGAGAAAAGTAGGTGATCAGGCCTTTGTGTCCTGCCAGACCGAGACATTTTTTCTTCGTCTCCACCGAGAATCGAACACGAGTTCCCTTGGTTTTCCGCTCACGCGTTAACCGCTGTACCAAGGAGGCGGTGTTGACCGCGGCGTTGACCGTAGGTAATAAATAATAGACTGTGGCTCCCAAAAATAAAGTTCATATTTTAATATTAGTAGCTGCCATAGTGAACACACTATCTATATAATATTATAAAGCTGAAGAGTTTTTTTGTTTTAACGCGCTAATCTCAGGAACTACTAGTCCGATTTGAAAAATTCTTATGGTGTTAGATAGCCCCTTCGTCTAGGTATATAATATTATTATCATCACGCTAAGACCAACAGGAGCGGAGCAATGCGGGTGAAACCGCGGAGCACAACCAGTACATAAATAAAGAGCCTCACTAATATGGAATAGAAAAAGATAGTATGGACTAGGTCCAGATTATTTTTTCTTAGCTGAGTTTCTTTTTTTTTTAAGAATATACCTAATGTTATACTATATTATATATCTTATTCTAATAATATCATTAACGTTTTATCTATTAATGATAATAATGAGACGTTAACTATGAAGCGTGTTAACTATAAAAAATGTTATGTTCAACTATCTTTATCTAATACTTTTTATCAACAAGTTTTAAAAGCACAAGATTTGGTCTAAGTTATAACATGATGAGAGTTTTTGATTGACATTATTTAAAACCGCGTACGTTTAGAGCTAGCGCGCACAAGCAACTTTGTCTCCGCAACTACATAATTATTTTGTCTCTTACATCAACTCTATGGGCTAGTAAGAAAGTGCGCGCACGTAGCGACGCAACTCCCCATATAGTTGATGTGAGAGACAAAATAGTTGCGGAGACAAAAGTTGCTCTTGCGCGCTAGCTCTAAATATTATCACAGTATTCTGATAAAAATATAAAATTTTATTTTTACATTGAAAGTGTAAAGTTTTAAACAAACTATATAAATATATAAAAAAAAATTGAAATTAATAATTTATTTTCAATTATTATTAATAATATAATTTTTTATTTCTTTTTTTGAGCTTTTTTTCATAAAAGTTTAGCGCCTAATATTGAAATTGGAACTATATGACCACCTATAAACATTACCCCCTTTAATCCATTTCAAATTCCTTTATTATATACTATTAATGAAAAAATAAATTTTAATTGAATAATTATTACGTCTTAACTTCCAGTCTTTGTAATAAAAAATGTTATATCTACTAGACAATAATTTTCCTCATAATATACGAAAATGTAAAGTTTATTTTTTACAATAATATTAATTTGTAAAATTCTGACTACTTAACGCCGACAAAAAAGTGATCACACAAAAAGTACCTAACATGAATATTTGCAAGAAACTTTAACCATCTAAAAGTAAATTGAATAAACAATATTTTTTTGTATACGACTTTTAAAGAATAAAGTTATGTAGCGGTCCGCCCCAACTTTACATATAGAACATTACATTTT
Organism: Colias croceus; assembly: GCF_905220415.1. Lineage (NCBI taxonomy): Eukaryota > Metazoa > Arthropoda > Insecta > Lepidoptera > Pieridae > Colias > Colias croceus. Next base: position 5,805,193 of record NC_059555.1, read on the forward strand.
CTCTCTTCAATAACCATCCTCGTACCTACTTCAAGAAATATTATAGAAAAGAATTAACGAAATCGATTTTCTTCACATAAGCTAAGTATAAGTCGTCTCCGCTTATCTTTTGGAGTATTTGTATATAAACATTTACAAGGCCAAAAATCATATAGGTGGAGGTCAACGACTTAAAAACTTGATTGGAATAATTTTATGGGAAGTACTTACAAAAGGCCCTTATAAATAATATTATGCTATCTAAATTCATAATTAATAAGGTTATTATGGTTACGGTTAGCTATTCCACATTAATCAATAATATTATTTTCTTTTATAAAAAACTGTTTTTACAGTTCACGAAATAATTTTAATAATACGACTAAGTTTAGGTACCTAATTGCGATTATCTATAATTCGTGTCTGAAAACTGATGAATATTTAGTTTAAGTCTGAAGTCAAGGCATAAAAGTAACCCCAAATTAACAAAAACGCCCGAAGTAAAATTGGTAAAAGAATTTACTTACAATTTTAAACACAAAATAACACAACAAATCAATCTTTCTATTTGTTATCAGCTAATGTTATATTTTTTAAAGGCACCCGTCATCACAGGGTGTTCGCGCCTCCTCTGGATTATGAGACATTTTTTGCTTTTATTTATTTTTTGCACGAATAATATAAAAATACAATATAAAAAAATATTTATTTTAAACAAAATTAAAAATACTGGTATAAATTAGGAATAAAATGACTAAAATACAATAATTGCTTAAAATACTATAAAATTTAAATCAAAATTATTATAACAAATTCAGTAAAAACACGGCACAAAAACACTCAACTTAATCCTATATCACAGTAAAAACCTAAACTAATATCACACACTATTCCTTTGGTTGACTACGACTACAAAATTTCAACAGTATTGTAGGAACGCAGACCTTACACTGCACCCAGGGCGGAAGGCAGATTCTCACCCGTCATCGCCATGCCCAATTTTTGCTCAGTAGCATATCTATTGCTTGCAAAAATTGGGCACTCGAGTAACAGGTGAGGAACCGTCTCTTCAACTCCAGGCTAACATAGACACGACGGATTCTCCTTCAGCTTGAATCTGTTCAAGCAGCTATTATTGGAGGTGTCAAGATTATGTGGGTTTTCAAGTTCATTTGAAGTCGCGTAAGTCAAGGGCATTTGCTATTAGCATAAATAAAAACTCCATTCTATCCTACTAATATTATAAATGCGAAAGTTTGTAAGGATATGTGTGTGTTTGTTACTCTTTCACGCAAATACTACTGAACCGATTACAATGAAATTTAGCACACATATAGAGGGTAACTTGGATTAACACATAGGATCCCACGAGATCGGGAACTATGCGGGTTTTCCTTTAAAAACGCGGGCGAAGCAGCGGGCGGATTTCTAGTATATTGTATTCTATACTCACACAATATCTTTGTAACCTTTGACAAGATATCTTGGGTCTTGGAGTTCAAAAAACGCAGGCATAAGGGTTCTAAATGTGCAGGTTTTGTCCAATTTCTTCTTTACTTTTTCTGTAGAACCCTTGCAAATAATGATGGCTCTTTCTAGGTATTCCCGAGCTAAAACGAAATGAAAAAGTAATAATTATTAATAACATAATACAAAATTAACATAATTAATTATTAATAACATAATACAAAATTAACATAATGAAATTTGTCTCTGAAATGTGAATTATGCTATCTAGGATAAGTGGAACCAAAGTGGTTGTAAAAGAGGCCTGGTTGTTTCTATATGGGCGTGATTAAGCTTTGATTCATATACTTTTGATAGAGCGATCACAAGAAGTAAACAATTTGTTTTTAAAATTTTTATTTGCATGAGCATAATATATCACTAGAATATAAACGAATATAAAATTAACAATTATGTATCACTGAAAGATTTTGGGAAGACTTCACCTTACGATTTCGTTATGATATTTTATGAATGTATGATACTATTTTGGATAAATAATTTATGTTGTCTCTAGTTACATACAATTTTTTTTGACGAATAAAAGCTACTGCCAAAAATGTAGGACGAAGACGATACAGATAGATAGTTAAATAAGAAGTTAAGACTTCAGCTTTTATCCAGTAGCATCATAATGCTAATTATTTACTCAATTTACATAATACACAAGCGAGACTATGTTAATAATTATTATAACATTTTTTGCAGTTTCATAACTTTTTGTTATCAAGATATAGACCTTCAGATTCACAGTACCTACAGCTTATTTACATAAACATATTATTTTTCAAATATTACATTACAAATGACTTTTTTTTCATTTAAGTGAAGTCCTGTGTTCTCTTGTGAGGAATGGGGTAGATTTCACAATTTATCGACTTTTCTTTAATGACAAGAATGTTGTTTCCTGTTATAGCTTCCCAGACTGTGACATTTGTTATTAAATTTTACTAGGAATCTAACATCGATCAATTTGGATAGAAACTAACGCTTTAATTATTTTGCCTAGATTGATTATTCATATTTTAATATGGTTTAAAACCTTCGTTTTCTTTTTTATTTCACGTGTTCATATGATACCAACGCTCTAAGATTACAACAATTAATAAAACTGCTTTTGTAGGTATAAACAATAAACATAGGTACTTCAATTATAAAATTATACAGTGTAGTGTAGCTTAATGCTATTAGTCAGAAGTGCGAGTAATTGTTGTTTTATTTTACATTTTTTATATCCCTTGAACAATAGCTGATGTTCATGGCGCTAATAATGGTATTTAATTGGAAGCGAGTCTAAGCGAATTCTTTTTTTTAACAAATTAAATACACACCTTAAAATTTTCAGAATTAAACCAGATTCAAGCCCCACACAAGCATCAGTTTTAAAAGAAAAAAAATATCAAAACAGGTTCGCCGAGTCATAAGTTGTGACATAGCAAATCCAAAAAAAAGATGAATGGAAACAAGTCAATAACTGCGTTAAAAACAACCGACTTCAAACTTGCACTTGCAACATTTACAAATACAGACAAAAATGCTCATAAAATAAAAACTACTGGGCTTATCCGAATAAAATTTTTATGGGACCAATTCGACACCATCCCGCATCGAACAAAAAAAGAATCACGTAAATCGGTTCAGAAACCTCGGAGTAATCGGTGTACATACATAAAAAAAAAACATACCGGCCGAATTAATAACCTCCTTTTTTTTGAAGTCGGTTAAAAATATCTCAAATCGACTGTGATTTGAGACTTTGTTTCTTTTTTTAATATACCTAATTAGATTGTACTTCATTTTATAATTTACCAAAAAAATTAATTAGGTATCTATTTATTTAAATAACGTCTCAGTTTTCCTTATTTCTAGAGTAGAGCAGTATTTTACTTATTCATAATTCTTAGTAACTATACTTAAATAATTCCCGAAATCTTTTTCATTTGTACCATATTATAAAAATTTTTTGATGATTATGCATTTCTCAGAAGTTAGTAATTATTGGCTTCTGACCTTAATAAGATACAAAAGGTATTTTTTGGATTTAACTACCTAATTAAAAACAGCAGAAAACAACTCGTCTAAAATTATGGTACTTTATGATACAAATAAGACCAATCAAGATTAAGTACTCACTGCAATCAAATTATAAATACATAATATTATTTATTTATAATCTTTATTGCATACAAAACAAATACAAATTTCACATACACAGACAGGACATTTGATGCAAAGGGCGGCTTTATTGCTTCAAGCAATTTCTTCCAAGCAACCCGAGCAACCAATGTATTGGAAAAAAAAGAAAATTAAGGTAGATTATGTACACAATAGAAATAAAAAAAGGACATCACATAATAAAATAAAAGACAACAACAAAATTATGATTAAAAAAAATTCTAAAAAAAAACAAGAGAAATAAACCAAAAGGGGAAAAAAAAACACATGAAAATAAACAGTAAAAAAAAAAACAAGCAAGAAAAAAAAATATGACAATAATTAATAATAAAAATAATTAACAGGTTTGCAAATAGTGACACTTAACCATATTTTCATATATTACAAATATTGTGATTAATGAATAAGTTCCTTTATTAAAAGGTTATTAAACCAAAACAATTATGTACTTATAACGCACGCAATAAAGTTGCAATACGAAGTCATCAATCGAGTGATTATACATTATAAATATTGAAGCCTTGAATTTATTTTAAGAACGGTCATTTTTATTTGTTTTATATTTTTTATTACCTTATAAATCAAACATTTCTTATTTAGAACGTCTGGTTCGCAAATTTGTGTTAAAATGCACCCGAAGAGTGTGAATTACATGTATATTTCGATGCGCAAATATATTATCAATGCTTTGTATCTATGTACATTATAATAAATCTGTAGAAGGGTCAATTCTGTACATTGAAAATATTGAAAAAATAAACACCAGGGGGTGTTACTGGATCGATACCAAACCCAAATATGTGATTAAAAAAATTTTTGTCTGTCTGTCTGTCTGTCTGTATGTTCAGGCATCACGTGAAAACTAACGGTTCGATTTCGATGAAACTTGGTATAATTATACCTTATTATCCTGGGCATAAAATAGGATACTTTTTATCCCGGAAAAATACGTAGAAAAAAAAATCGTAATTTTTCTTAATTTTTCCGCGCGGACGGAGTCGCGGGCGGAAGCTAGTATTAAATACTTTTACACATTTATCTTTTTTTTCGTAACCTAACTGGTGTAAGAAAGCTGCGTATTTTTATGATTTTTCCTGATAAATTTTCATAATATTTTTAAAATCCTAAGTATTTGAATTGTTTTATAGCTTATTTTTCGAGGCTATATTATATCATCACGCTACGACCAACAGGAGTGGTGAAACCGTGCGGAGCAGCTAGTGTTATAATAAAAATCAAAATTACTACCTACAGCATTCAACTAACCAGATTAGTATATTAGCCATATACCTACTATTTTATTATTGTGTTCGTGATCAATAAATTTATTTATAATAATTTCCATAAAGTCGTAGTTAGGTAGTTAGGTAGCTAGTGTAAAATAAAATTAATTCGAAAATTTTGAACATTAATTGGCGATGGTAAATCTTTAGTTTTGTTTTAACATCGATCAAAGGTTTTTAAGTTCTGTTTGTATGTCAATGGCCTTTTGGCTAACATCGCGAAACACCATACAAAATAACACATATCCACAGATGATGATTTAAATATTCTTCGATACGATCTACTTTTTATTAAATGATACTTTTTATTAAATGTAGAGTTTTTTTTGTACTACCGATTTTTCTTAAGAAGAAAAAGAGGCAGACCGCAAAAAAGGTGGGACGAAGAGATTAGAAAAGTGGCTGGCGTCACATGGAACAGAGTGGCCCAAGAAAGACAAGAGTGGAAACGGTTGGAGGAGGCCTTTGTCGACTGGCAAACAGATCTACAAAAAATAAGCAAAATTCAAATAAGAGACTAGATTAAGGTTTACATTAGATTTTAAGTTTTATTTGTATTAGAATCATATTATAATAATTGTAATGTGGATCTGAATACAAGGCTTTTTATTTTATTTATTATTTATTTTATTTACAGATTATTCTTATCCCCGCAAAAATTCTGATTAAGTTATTTATTATCACTACATAGTATTATATAAAACAGAGTCGCTTTCTCTGTCCCTATGTCCCTTTGTATGCTTAAAGCTTTAAAACTACGCAATGGATTTTGATGCGGTTTTTTAATAGTTAGAGTGATTCAAGAGGAAGGTTTTAGTATATTATAATTTATTAGATTTTAGACATAGCGGTTGAAGCCGCGTGTGGTATGCTAAACTATCTTACCGTCCGTATTATGTAGTAATGTATTGTAGTAAGTTATTTTAAAAAATATTTTTAATTATTTTAATTATTATGTCCGATATATAACTTTAAAGAAAATAACATTAACAGTAAGCGCTTAAAAACGTTTTAATTATTTTCAACTATTTTAATAGATAAATTATAAACAATTATTTTGATCAAAGAAAACATTATTTAAAAGTTGTGTGCCTAAATTGGCTGTATGATATTATAAATTATTAAATTTAATTATCTAATTAACAACAACAAATACTCACAAAAATCGGTCTTTCCAAAATGGCTCTGTTTTTTAATCCACTCCTCCAAGATATCGATGGCTTCATTAATCCTGGCTGGTGTGTTCAAATTGTATTGTTCCCGAACGAATTTCATAGTGTCATCCCTGTATTCTAACATAGGGTTTTTTGGTATGCTCTCCATGATAGACGGGCACAGATAATAAATAATATACAAGTACGGGTAACTGACACCACCTCGAGTTCAAGAGTGACTGTGCCTACGTTCTATATGATACAGTATACATATATAATCATACGTCATAGTTTTGTTTTTTAATACGATCTTTACTGTTGTGTGACGTGGTTTTTGTTAGGTGAAGATGAAGATAGATGAGGAAATGTTATTGTTTTAGAAATAAATAGGTAATTTCTTTTGTTAAAGTAGCTTTAGGTTAGGTATCTATTAAATTAACTACATCTACTGTATTTACATTTTATTAAAATAAACACAGAATTTACTTGTTATTATGAATTTTATGATTAAAACATGAATAAATATATGAATTATTAATAGTTTATTAAAACTAGTAAGTTTTATAAGCGTCACGTGAGTTAACTTTATTTTATAAGAAGCATTTTTAAATTAGGTACCTTTTTCATTGCTGAATAGAAAAATAATAATCTCTTATGATTTATGAATATTAATAGATTATTTTATTGGCAATTACTGGATATCGTCATAACATTTAATTATAAATTAATATTTATGGAAAATTTAATTTCAAATCATAAAAATTTGTAGTTTTTTATATTTTTAAATTGTTAAATTCATAATATTTTTTTCGTGATATTTATTAAACCAAGTAAAACGGAAATTCTTCATCGGATCATCATATAATTATTAATTATTATTATCATTATCGTTAAATAAAATCTATATTTAACAAATAAATTGAATAAACGTGATTGTAAACTAAAACCACTGACCATGGAAAATAATGCATAAACAGTTATCTTCGATGCAGATGTTATATAAAAGTATGTATAAATATTTTATCAACAAAAAATATTAAAAAAACCCAGAGCAAACTAAATATATAAAAATATATAAATTTATTGTCAAAATAAATGTGCTTTGGTTGTCTCGAGTATCAATTTCATGTGATTATCACAATGATAAAAAAATTCTGCATAAAGAAGTGTTATTTTATGTTGTCTTTGTGTTATGTGCGATACACATACATATATATAATGTATGTATGTAATGTGTGACCGCCTCCTTGGTACAGCGGTTGATGCTTGAGCGCAGAACCGGGGCCCTGGGTTTGATTCCCGGTGGAGACGAAGAAAATAAAAATTTCTCAGTCTGGCAGGTCACAGAAGGCTGATTACCTACTTGTCTCTTAAGAAAATAGATCAGTGAAACAGACGTACGCATAATGTACGCATATGCCAAGTGGGGTAAGGGGCAGCCCTTACCCCACTTGGGGACACGGGATTTCACTTTATGGAATATAGTTTATACCTACAAAGCAATCAGAGTTAAAACTTTATATATATATACTAGTTTTCCGCCTGTGGCTTCGCCCGCGTTTTCAAAGAAAAATCCGATAATTCCCGTTCCCGTAGGATTTCCGGGATAAAACCTAGCCTATGTTACTCGTGGATAATGTAGCTTTCGAATGGTGAAAGAATTTTTAAAATCGGTCCAGTAGTTTATGAGCCTATTCATTACAATCAAACAAACAAACAAAGTTTTCCTCTTTATAATATTAGTGTAGATATATATAATATGTATATAAATGAATTATTAAATTGCTGTAATTAGCGTTAATACAAGTGTATCTATGCATTTTTGTATTAATCTACTTGATTCATATAAAAATATAATGTAATGCCATAAGGAAACCAGTTGCATAGGAAGTATGAATACATTCATAAAATACTTGCATTAAACAAAGAAATATACCCAATTGTTTGTGAAGATATAAAGAAGTTCTATGTTCGACAACTGAATCAATTTTGATTAAACTTTCAATGATACGTAATTGAAATAAATGAAGTCAATATAAAAACAACATTTGCAATACTAGCAATTGTTTCTTAAATAATATATATAATGTAAGATACATAATATGAACACACATATTGCCAGCTTTCCGTCAGCGGCTTTGCTCGTGTAGTAAAAGAAAAACCTACCTATATAGATTACGGAATCACGAGAACGGTCTCGTGGGATTTCTAGAAAAAAAACCTATCCCATGTCCTTTCTCAGGTCTCAAGCTATCTCTGAACCAAATTTGAAGCGCAGTGGTTTTTCAGTTCAGCACGGACATACATACAAACAAAGATGTAAACTCTATGTAAATTATAATGAGAATAAATAATGAATAAATAATAATAATAAAAAAAGAAAAAGAAAAGATACAAAAATTACAATACTAGGTAATTAAAATTTTCTTGTCTATCTCATTGTACTTATGATCTGTAAATCAATTGATTAGGTATCTATTTCCTATTTTCAAAACGATTAAAACAACGCTTTTATTGTGCATTTTGAATAAAATAACTTGTTTTTAAAACTAAGTAAACACTCTTATGTTATACCTAAATAAACAAACTAAAACAACAAAAAACCGGTTTAATTCTTACCGGTCTCTTTTTAAGGTTACTGTTATTAGTAGAACTTATTTATTACGCATTAAATAAAACGTTTTATTTATTTAGATCAAATTATCGCCCTACATTCTTTATATATAAGTTCAGGTCTCTAGATTTTTCTGAATAAAGCTACATTTTCCTTATTTATTAAACCTAAATTATAAACTGTATGTTAAAGCTACATTTTTAATACAAAAATAATATTTCAAATTATCGTATTATGAATAAAAAAAATCCTTATTACCTAAGCTAGAAAAATAGGTAGTAAAAAATATGTTAAACGGTCTAGCACAAATCACATTTTACATAAATTAAGATTATAAGCAATTGCTTGATGTAAATAATTATTGTTTACATCGAGTGTAATAAATAATAATAAGCTAA